>NC_044976.1:100830188-101043461 GCF_008728515.1 Papio anubis | reverse complement strand
GCATATTGTAATTTCAATACATTTTAACATAGACACTATGGACAGTGAATCCTCTCAATTATCTTGTATTCTTGTATGGTAGAAGTCCATATTACTGATAGCAAAAATTAGGCTTATAAAAGTCTTTCCAAAGAATTCTTGCCCTCTGATTCATTAGAAGAAATCCTAAGTTAATTGATCATCCAATTTAATTCGCTCTACAGAATGAGATGAGTATAAACAGGATTAATAGAACAAATAGCTTATAATTTGGATAATAGTGCTATCATAGAGAATGACATTTTCCTATTCAGTTACCTTTGGGCTAAGGCTTATTGCTCTTTTGGATACAAATTACAAGACTCAAATAAATTGCAAGGGGCTGTCACTTTAGAGGGGTTCCAGAATCTTGAGAACTTTCATGAGCAAAGTTCTGCATATCAAGTAGATTCAGCTTAAAATGGGGTCTGACAAAGGCATCAAGGAATTCAACTAAGGATTAAAGCATTGAACAAAGATTTATTGAAGACTTACTGAGTGACAGAAATTTAGCATATATAATGGAGAACAAATGTTTTTCCTGCTAGCATGAAAGTTACAGTTTGGCAAGGAAATGCCAATGTAATCTATTCACCTTATGTCTAGATATTGCAACTGACTTATTAACTCAATGCAAATATCCCTTCCTCACAGTCTCTACTATCAATCTTATCTACTTAAAAGAGCAAATTGGTACCTACAGTGAACACTGTTTTAAAAATATTTCATTTGAAAAAAAAAAGCAATTAATTTTTTACCAAAATGAGAAAAAATAATTTTGTAGTGGTCCTGGCCACAAAGTTATTTATCACTATACTCAGAGTGGCATTAACAAGATCATAAAATAGGAGTTTTCAACTCTCATTTGCCCACAGAACCTGGCATGAATGAGAGTGCATTTGGGGAATCCACCAGATAGATCCCAGCACTTGGTTGGAACAAAAATATCTAAAAACAGATACATTAAAAATAAAGAAAAACAAGCTGGGCATGGTGGCTCAGGCCTGTAATCCCAGCACTTTGAGAGGCTGAGGTAGGTGGATCACCTGAGGTCAGGAGTTTGAGACCAGCCTGGCCAACATGGTGAGACCTTATCTCTACTAAAAAATAAAAATAAATAAAAAAAATAAATAACTAGGCTTGGTGGTGCATGCCTGTAATCCCAGACACTTAGGAGGCAAGGCTGGAGAATCGTTTGAACCTGGGTGATGGAGATTGCAGTGAGCTGAGATTGTGCCATTGCACTACAGCCTGGGAGACAAAAGTGAAACTCCATCTCAAAAAAAAAGATTCACATCACCACACACCCCAAGAGTGGCACAGCTGAATGCCAAGAGAGAGCCCTTCAGCCCATAATAACTCCCACAAGGAAAAGTAAGAGTGTATTGAACACCCAACCATGTGAGATACTGCAAAGGAGCTGCACGTTTTCCTCACTCCACTTCAAAGGGCCAAAGTTTCCGATCATCATCTTACAGACTCCACTATAAACCTTTCAGGATGCATCAGCTGTGAATCCCCCCCAGTTAGTCCACGCATGCCCTCATCACTGTATGTACCCTATGCCCTTTAGAAGAAGATGGCATACATAAGCCTCTGAAAATCATATGCCCCAAAAAAGCTGACTTCAGTCTGCAGGATTGGGAGAAGTCATATACATTGAACACTTCAAGGCACTGTTCCAGAGAAAATAAGTAGTAGGTTCTCATCACACAGCATGGCTTTCCAGAATTGAGAGAAAAATACAATCCTAACATTCTGCCACAAAGTGAAGAAGAAGAAGAGAGTAGATCTTTGGTTTTAAGTCTCATAGAATCCCTAGATAAGCTGATTGATGAAGATCTTTCTCTCCTAAAGCCAGTCAATGAAGACCGAAGAAGGTGGCTGCTTCCTTAAATATGAAGACATCAGTGTAAGATTTCAAAGGAAAAAAAAATCAAGGAAACATGACACTAGTCAAGGAACACAATTTTTCTTTTATATTCCATTGCTCCAATGGAAATCTACTAATTGCCTAACAAAGAAGTTAAACGAAGATATAGATATAATAAAAAAGAACAAAACATACATTCTTTAGTTCAAGAATACAATAAATAAAATTTAAAAATGCAATACATGTCGGCTGGGCGCGGTGGCTCAAGCCTGTAATCCCAGCACTTTGGGAGGCCGAGACGGGCGGATCACTAGGTCAGCAGATCGAGACCATCCTGGCTAACCCGGTGAAACCCCGTCTCTACTAAAAAATACAAAAAACTAGCCGGGCAAGGTGGCGGGCGCCTGTAGTCCCAGCTACTAGGGAGGCTGAGGCAGGGGAGAATGGCGGCGTAAACCAGGGTGGGCTTGCAGTGAGCTGAGATCCGGCCACTGCATTCCAGCCTGGAAGCGACAAGCCGAGACTCCGTCTCAAAAAAAAAAAAAAAAAAAAAAAAAGCAATACATGTCTTCAAGGACATATTTAATGAAGCAGAAGAAAGAATCTCTGAAAACAGGTAAGTCATTTGAAATTATGCAATCAGAGGAGAAAAAAAGAATGGAAAAGAGTGAAGAAAGTCTATGGAATTTATGAGACATCATCAAGCAAACCACATGCATTATTGAAACCTCAGAGGAAAGAGATAGAGGGAGCAGGAAGCTTATTTTAAAAAACAATGGCTGAAAATATCTCCAATCTTAGGAGGGATGTGGACATCCAGAGTAATAAACTTCAAAATTCTCCAAGCAGAGTCTATGAAAGATTACACTGAGATGTAATCAACTTTCCAAAAGTCAAAGTCTTAGATAACATTTTTAAAGAAGCAATAGAAAAGGGTTCGTCACATACAAGAGAACTCTTTTGAGGTTATCAGTGAATTTCTCAGCAGAAGCCTGGAAGGTCAGGAAAGCATGGACAGACATATCTAAAGAGCTGAAAGAAAAATACTGCCAATGAAAAAAAAAAACTATGCCTGGATAAAATGTCCTTTAAAAATGAATGAGAAATAAAGGCTTTTCCAGACAAACAAATTTGAGGGAGTTCATTACCACTAGATCTGCTTTACAAGATTACTGGAGGGAGTTTTTAAAATTAAAATGAAAGGATGCTAAGCAACAACACAAAAGCATATAAAGGTATACTTAGGATTGATTAAGGTAAACATATAGAAAATACAGAATAATGTAAAACTGTACTGGTGTTGTGTAAATCACTTTTAACTCTAGTACAAAGGTTTAAATATGAAAGTATTCTGAATAACTATAATTATAAAAATTGAATAATGAATATACAATACAAAAGGATAAAAGTTGTCACATCAGTATCATAACATACAAGAAGAGGAGAAGTTGAAGTGTAGAGTTTCTATATAAGATGGAAGGTAAGTTGTCACCATAAAATAGACTCTTATAATTATATGATGGCCTGTGTAAGCCTTGTGGTAACTACAAAAAAAAAAAAAAAATTCTAGTAGACATGCAAAAGATGAGGAGAAAGGAATCAAAGCATATAACTAAAAAAGGCCACTAAATCACAAAGGAAGACAGAAAAAATAAACAACAAAAAAGGAACTATAAAGTAGTCAGGAAACAATGAAATGGCAGTTCTTAACCTATCAATACTTACTTTAAAGGTAGATTAAATTTTTCTATCAAAAGACACAAAGTGGTTGAATGGAAAAAGGAAATAACACACAGAAAAATAAAACAAAACAAAAACAACAAAAGAATAAACTAAAACATAAACTGATTACAAGATATTCATTTCAGCTTTAAGGACACACAAGGGATGAAAAAATGTACTCCATAAAAATAATAACCAAAAAGAGTAGGAGTAGCTATATTTATGTCAGAAAACATATACTTTAAGTAAAAATTACCACAAAAAATTATTATGTAATTGTACTTTATCATCATGAAGAGTTTAATTCATCAAGGGGATGTAACAGTTTTAAATAGGTAGCATTCACATTGGGACACCTAAATATGTAATGCAAATATTAACAAATGCGACAGGAGATAAAAATAGCAATACAAGCATAATAGGAAAAGCAGAAAGTAGAATGGTAGTTGTCAGTGGCTGTGGGTAGGGGAAATGGAAAGATGTTGATCAAAGAGCACAAAATTTCTGTTATGTAGGATGAATAAGTTCTGAAGCTCTAGTGTACAGCATGGTGACTATAGTTAATACTTTATTATATACTTGAAATTGTCTTAGAATGTCGATGTTAATTGTTTTCATCACAGTAATTATGTGAGGTGATAGTTATGTGGATTAGCTTGATTGTGCTAATCATTCACAATGTATACATATATCTAAGCATCATCTTGTATGCTTTAAATAGATGCAATTTTCATTTGTCAATTATGCCTTAATAAAGTTGGGGAAAAAGCTCCCTTTGTCAATTGTTTATGTATAGCATTAATATTACAAACGTTAAAAGAACAGTACAATGGATAAGAATATAACTATCATCTAAAATGAAAACACACTAACTTTTGTAGTATGTACATATAATTATTTAAAATCATATATGTATTATTTGCTAAGTGTCTGCAAGTACATTATACTTATGATACTTTATCCTAAATAGTGCAGCCTGAGTCTCTTCAAAACAAGAAATTTTCTGCATAACCAAAATGCCATTATAACACCTAAGAAAATAAACAATAACTTATTAATATAATCAAATAACAACTTAGTATTTAATAATTTTATATTTATTTTTGATTTAAAATTATAATTTTTATTTGATGCTTTATTACAGAATGTCCTTTGATAAGCTGGGTTTTATAAATTCTAAGTATGTGCCATGTACTTTTATCATTTTTGGCATAAAATCTCTTAAAAATATCTTTCCTCAAAATATTTAATATTAATTAGAGATTTAGAATATTTTAGAAATAGGAGGTTGTTTACATTAATCTTTTCACTTAATATATAGAAAACATCAGCTTTATCCTTCATGTCTTATTAAGTCATATTGCAAATATGAAAAGTGTTCAGTAAGGGACAGGAACAGCAGCAATATTCACTAGTTTCTTTAAATTTATGGCCTTTAGGAACACTTAACTTTGTTAAATATTTTAAGTCAGGGAATCATTTTTACTTTTGGTCTAGCTGTATCAAAATATAGATTGAAAATGTCACATAAATCCCATAAAATTTAGCAAACATATTACATAGTCACTAAGTTTTACAATTGGTAGCAACTTGACCAAAATCATTAGCAGCAAATCTGTCATAATGTTTGTCCTGTTGCATCACACACCTTCAGCCCTAAGGAAAGCATGGGTAAGCATGTTTATTATATTACACAATCTCTCAAATCATTCAGTGAATACAGATACAGGAAATGAAAGTGTCACAGGATGCTCATGTATTATATTTCTAATAAAAATATTGAAGAAAACAAATGTAGCTGACATATTAATATGATATTAAACTACATAAAGTTTTCAACTAAAAATCCCTTGAAATCCACAGGGAAACATTTTTTATGAATTCTACAAGGAATTTATAGAAAACAATTTTTTCAGATAAATATATAAAAATATTTCAATATCAAATCAGCCTATTATTTTAACTAAACTAAATTGCTAATAAGCACTCACTTATTTCACTTCAATATTTTAATGCATTCTATATTTCAGTAAATTGATTTCAGATTTTAGTTTACATTGCAAGCATTGTTTTGTACATCGTTGTCGAAATATGAAGATTTACTAAAGGTTTTTGTTAATTTTAAGGACTTGTCAATATGAATATATTTACTTCAAGCCTTGAAATTTTTGCTTAAAATATAAACAGCAATTCTTAATCTACAATATCCTATTTATTTTTCAGTTCTTCAAATTTATATTTGTTAAATTAAGACTCACTGTAGAAAAGTATAATTCAATTTATAATTTGAGTATATTATATTAGCAGAGAGTATATTAGAAGTGATTATATTAGAAGTGGGTAGTAGTCACAAAGAAATTCAGAGACAAATCAAGTAAATATTATTTCTTTTTTCAATTACAAGCTTTCTGAGTTTGTGAATCACCATAGCTTAAGTGTTACCCATTATGCAAAATTATTGGTATTTCTTTTGGTCATCTATTTAAAAACCTAAAATATTTAGACTCATGGGCAGGCAATGTCTGAATATTTTTAAAACTCCATGATCTGATGATACATTGCTGCATAATAAATCACATCAAATCTTAAAGTCTTAAAACACCAATTTATTATTGTCATTCACATTCTATGGATTGAGTGGCATAGTGGGGTACTTTTTGACCAGAGTCTTTCATGTGATTGCATTCAGGCAATGACTTAGGGTACAGTCATCTGAAGACTAGACCCAACAGAGCTGAATGTCCTGGATAACTCAGTCACATACTGGGCCTGTGGCCAACTTAGCTGAGGCTATTTGCTGGGGCAGCTCTACATGTCTTTCCTTGTGACTTGAGCTCCTTACAACGTGGTAACTGGATTCTGAGAGTGAGTATTTAAAAGATAGCAAGTAGAAACTGACAGTCTCTTCAAGATAGGTTCAGAAAATTAAACAGTGTCATTTCTCTTTTATTGCATTAGTCAAAGTAGTCAACAGTCTGCCAATATTCTAACAGGAAAGGTATGGCTCATACCTCTGTAGAGGAGAATGGTATAAAAAAAAAAAAAAGTCATCTGTAACAGGCATATGCCGAGAAGTTGCACACTAACTCTACATTAATTTGAAATGTTTCCCTACATATCCTTTGCTGCAGCAATATCAGTATGTTTCCTTATTCTCACATGTGTCTACATAGGCTCTTCTCTCTGCCTGGAATGATTTTTTTCTTTCTCTCTTCTTTTTTACCTAATTTATCCTTAAATACCTAGGATGAAAAATAAATGTTATTCTATCTAATAATGAAGTCATAAAATTTGGGAGAAAGCCAACAAGAAAATAAAAGAAATAGAAAAGTTAGCCTAATGTTAGACCTGTGACTCAAAGTTCCCTCACCTTGACTTAAAAAAATATATTATGACCCCGGCAGCCATAGCTTCATTTAAAATGTTTTCTTCCCACCTTTTTATTCAACTTGGGTTAATAATTAGAATAATTAGAAGTGTAGTACAGATTGCTTGATCATATTAGTTATTACAGAACAGGGTTGCCAAACTCTTTTATAGAAGACAAGATAGTAAATGCTTTCTGCTTTGCAGACCATACAGTCTCTGTTATAATCACTCAACTCTGACATTGGAGCATTAAGGCATCCATAAACAATACGTGAATAAATGGGAGTCTCTGTCTTTAAATAAAACTTTGGTTTCAAAAAATTTGCCAGCCAAGGTAGGCCCAATGCCCCACAGGCCACTGCTATAGAAAAACTTCACAGAATTGTTGCAAAATATCTTTAAATGAGTTAATGTTGATTAAAGGACAAGAGAGAAAAAAACACAACTATAATGAAAATGAAAAGCATATGATATTATTGAAGGCTCTAGAAATTTTCTTTCCAAAGTATGTTTACTGAAAAAAAAAACATAAAACACAATAGAACTTGCCAATATTTTTTATTAACTACTACAAAACATTGACGTGATGTAATGCATTTGATTTTGAGTTTTCTAGTCTTAAAATGTGATTTCTGTCAATTAACATCAAGGATGATTGTTGAAAATTGATACTATTTGGGGGGTATTTTTTCTTCTGTCCTGATAATATAGGGTAGTTATCAGCTTCAAATGAGACAATTAATATAAATATATTTTGTGTAGTATAGCATTTACATGAAATACTAACTACATCCATAGCATTGTTTTAAAGGCATTTTAGTATTCAAATCAGTTGTATTATGTTGAAAACAATAATGTCAATTGAAAATTAAGAAGCAATTTGTAAAAAAGACCTAATTGATATGAACATGTGATATATAAAGTTTAAACAGAGTAAGATTGGTTTTTAAGTATATTTCTGTGTATCTTGTGCAAAAAAAAAATATGAAAAAATAGCTTAACCAAATGACACCATTGGTCTTTGCTTGTCTTAGACAGAACTCTGCTCATTCCTTTCCTAGGAAGAGAAAAAGAAATATCATAGCAGAGGGATGCAGAGTGACAAAACGGTATTTTAATTTTATTTTTCTTCATTTATGGTTTCAGTAGCTATAACTTCACATAACTTTTAAAAAGTACCACAATCAGTATTCTATGTAATCTGAATGCCCGAAAATTTGAGAACAAACTATCAAAAGTTTTAATCATTAAAATGTTATGGTGACAATCACAGTGGCTAAAGGTTACCTGTTTCAGCTGTGTAGTATTGAAAAGCAAGCAAGTACTAGTAATTACAATAATTAGCACAGGAAATGGAGAGGAAACACTCAGTTATATTGGGCTCATTGTTGTTTTATTTAAAAATACTCTTTAAAGTATCTATTAAAAATTACTTAATTAAGAGTAATAACATTTCATGGTTACAAATTTGAGTCAATTTGAGCAGAGAAATAGTCCCGCTGAAATTGCTGTTCAGTTGATGAGAGCGAGGCTTATCCAAACACAACCCGAGAAGAGATATTTGGGTTCTAAATGCAGTTTCTCAGGCTTATTATTCATAGTTACACATTTAGTTTTTGTCAAAATTTCAGAATTTCTACATTTTCCTGAACTAACCTATAATAGCTCCTCTTTACTACAAAACTATTATTCCATAAATTAGCAAACTTTCTCCATCCGTGATGCCCTTAGGGCCTCAGTAATTTTGTGCATGACATCCGTAGCTAAAAAAAGAAAAAAACACTTAACTGCTTTTTTAAATGTGAAGTCTTTTTATTTCAATATTATTTTTAACAATTTGTATTTAGACCAATAAATCAACTTGTTCCACCTCCACCCATCTCTAATAATGGGCCCAACTGCATAACTATCTTGCAAAATAATTTATTTTGCTAAGGTTTTCCTTGAATATCATGAATTTTATGCGTCAAGATATGTTTTCAAGAAATTTTTGGATGTTTTTTAAGTAGATAAAATAATATATACAACAAAGCCAGTATGTCCAATATGAAAGCAATAACTTCAGAGTCTTGCTGCAGACAACAATTTTCTACATTAAAAGCTGAAAGAAATTACAGTATCATGAACCGTATGTAATAAATACTTTCCATAATGTGACTGTGTGATTGTTAGTCTCAATCAATATATGATTGCCATAAGATGCATAGCTCATTAGAGAAATGCTGTCAGTTTGTAAACACATATAGAAACCATTGAGCTTAAAGATCAACCTAGATCAGGAGGATATATGGCTCAAATCCCATATATTCCAAATCACGGGTAGAAAAAAACAAATATGTAATGGGAACTTTGAAATAGGGGGATATTTTTCTTTCATTGATTCCTCTAAAAAAGGTGTAAGATTTATTTTATAAAGAGATTATAAAAATCAAATTTTAGCCATTTGATCCATGTAAACTGTCCTTGACTTATTGGAAAGATGATCAAAGCAGGCACGATTAGCCTATTAGAATTGTTTCCATAAGAAATAACAAATCATTGTTATTAGAAGTTACAAAAACAAAGGCAAAACAAGAGACTGGTTCATTAAAATTTCTCTTTTGATGCAAGATTATTAAATAGGTGAAAATGATATAATTAAATTTCTTTCTTAGACTACAACCAGGAAATATCAGATGTCAGAATTGTGTTTAAATACCAGTTCTGTCACATATTATATGGTTATCTCAGAGATTGCTTTCTTATTTACAAATCTATGCTATGAATAATTAATATTTGGATTTATTATACATATAAAATTATATGTTTCATTTAAAACACCAAATTTTAGGAAAAATCATTAAAATGTTAAGTGATGTTAATGCTGATGACTAGCTTGCAAAATAGAGGCACTTACTCTGCAAAGGATTTTGTCTGTGTTCTACTGTCTTTTTGTTTCATCATATCTTTCTCCTTTTATTTCAGTCTTATCACTGCCATTATCTCATTTAAGTGATGCCTTACTCTGATTAAAATAATTTCTGTCAAATGCATAATTTTATCAGTTGACAAAATTAGTAGTAGTAGTGCTAATTCAAGCAGTTATCTGACTACACAGAATTTTCAAAACAAACACACCTGTATGAACATACTTTAGTAATATTAAACACATGTAAGTACTCTGGTGGAAAAACAAACAAACAAAAAATATTAAATTGGCAGGTTATGTCCATCTGACAATTATTTTCCATGCTTCAAAAGCTAGAAACTCCATGATCTGACCACTTTTCAGAATTAAAAAGTATGTATTTAGTAAAAACAAATTTTAAAAAATGTTATTTGCATTTTCTCAAATACCAATTTGATGATATTGCAGCTTGTAAATCATGATACTATGTTCTCTGTTTTAAGTTCTACATTTAAGAGATGGATATCTGTTCTGACAGTGTAGCTTATGTCAAACCAATCATTATCCCAAGAACTAGAAATGCTGAATATTAATTAAAGATTTTTTAAAAGTTCTTTAAACATAGTAGAAAGTGACTAGGATAGCCAGGCCTTTGGGTGCCAGGATCAGAAAGAGGAAAGAAACACTAAAGACTGGATTTCATGCTTCCTTTTTCACTTGGTGCATTGGTTGATTCCTTGGTTGTGCTTCTTTCACTTACATAATTATGTTGAGATCAATCCATGTTGTTGCATGTAGTTGTTAGTTCTGTTTTTAGTGCTTAAATGCTGTTCTGTTGTATGGATATTCCAATTTGTTTATTCATTCTTCTGTTGAAGGGTGTTTGGTCTTCTTATTATATTTGGCTATTCTCAATAACATGATTTAAACATTAGGGAAAAATCTTTCTTAAATGTCTTCTTTTGAGAAGTGTCTGTTCATATCCTTCACCCAGTTTTTGATAAGGTTGTTTGCTTTTTTCTTGTAAATTTGTTTGAATTCTTTGTAGGCTCTGGATATTAGCCCTTTGCCAGATGAGTAGATTGCAAACATTTTCTCCCATTCTATAGGTTGCCTGTACACTCTGATGGTAGTTTCTTTTGCTGTGAAGAAGCTCTTTAGTTTAATTAGATCCCATTTGTCAATTTTGCCTTTTGCTGCTATTGCTTTTGGTGTTTTAGACATGAAGTTCTTTCCCATGCCTGTGTCCTGAATGGTATTGCCTAAGTTTTCTTCTAGGGTTTTTATGGTTTTAGGTCTAACATTTAAGTCTTGAATCCACCTTGAATTAATTTTTGTATAAGGCATAAGGAAGGGATCCAGTTTCAGCTTTCTACATATGGCTAGCCAATTTTCCCAGCACCATTTATTAAATAGGGAATTCTTTCCCCATTTCTTGTTTTTGTCAGGTTTGTCAAAGATCAGATGGTTGCAATCAACAGACACATGAAAAAATGCTCATCATCACTCACCATCAGAGAAATGAAAATCAAAACCACAGTGAGATACCATCTCACACCAGTTAAAATGGCAATCATTAAAAAGTCAGGAAACAACAGGTGCTGGAGAGGATGTGGAGAAATAGGAACACTTTTACACTGTTGGTGGGACTCTAAACTACTTCAACCATTGTGGAAGACAGTGTGGCGATTCCTCAAGGATCTAGAACTAGAACCATTTGACCCAGCCATTCCATTCCTGGGTATATACCCAAAGGATTATAAATCATTGCTGCTATAAAGACACATGCATATGTATGTTTACTGCGGCACTATTCATAATAGCAAAGGCCTGGAGCCAACCCAAATGTCCATGGATGACCGACTGGATTAAGAAAATGTGACACATCTACACCATGGAATACTATGAAGCCATAAAAAAGGATGAGTTCATGTCCTTTGTAGGAACATGGATGCAGCTGGAAACCATCATTCTGAGCAAACTATCTCAAGACCAGAAAATCAAACACCGCATGTTCTCATTCATAGGTGAATTGAATAATGAGAACACTTGGACACAGGAAGGGGAATATCACACACCAGGGCCTGTCGTGGAGTAGGGGGGAGCGGGGAGGGATAGCATTAGGAGATATACCTAATGTAAATGACGAGTTAATGGGTGCAGCACACCAACATGGCACATGTATACATATATAACAAACCTGCACGTTGTGCACATATACCCTAAAACTTAAAGTATAATAATAATAATAATAATAAATCTTTCTTTAGAGTCTTGCTGCAGACAACAGTTTTCTGCTTTAAAAGCTGAAAGAAATGACAGTATCATGAACAGCAAGTAATAAATACTTTTCATAATGTGACTGTGATTATTGGTCTCAATAAATACATTATTGTGTTAAAGTTCATAGCTCTTTAAAGAAATTTTCCATTTTATCTAAGTTGTTGAATTAAAGACAAGAAGTTTTTTATAATTGTCGCAGACAAACTTCAGGGTGACCTCTAAAATGTCCACCTCCTGATGTTCTTCTCCTGTATAACCTTTGTTTTGTGCGTAAGATTCTGTGACTTGTGTCTAGCCAAGAGAACATGACAAAGTTGAAAGAATTTTGCAGGTGTTAGATTCCCCTCACAAAGCTGCAACATGAGAAATTCTTTCAAGTGGTAAAATAGGACGATCATAGGCTCACTTCAATTACTTTTCACCTTTGAAAGATTACCATTTTTACTTGCTTAATATTCATTGTCTTAAAAACCATTTTTTCTCCCTGTATTGTTTTCAGAGTTTTTCGTTGTTTCTTGTGGAAGGTCAAATCCGGTTCTGGTTATACCATCTTTGTGAGAAGCAGAAGCCCCCTTAGTTAATATTTTGAAGCACAAAGTCTTGAGAATATAACTTCTGCCTCTGGACCCTGCTTATGAGCTTTTACTATGGTTCATCAAATAAATTAATAAAATAATATGTTATGTTATAAACATTTATAATTGCACAACAGATCAAACTTTTATTTTTACGTTGGTTCGTTAAATGAACTTTGAGGCCTGGCGCGGTGGCTCACTCCTGTAATCCTAGAACTTTGGAGACCGAGGCAGGCAAATCACCTGAGGTGAGGACTTTGAGACCAGCCTGGCAAACATGGAGGAACTCCTTCTCTACTAAAAATAAAATAAAATAAAATTAAAAATAAAAATAAAAATAAAATGCAAACATTAGTCAGTCTGGTGGCACACACCTGTAATCTCAGCGACTCGGGAGGCTGAGGCAGGAGAATCATTTGAACCCAGGAGGCGGAGGTTGCAGTCAACTGAGATTGTGCCATTGCACTCTAGCCTGGGCAACAAGAGTGAAAGTCCATCTCAAAAAGGAAAAGAAAAATTTAAACTTTGACTAACCAATGTTGAGTGTATTGAATTGTTAATTTTTAGTAGTAAATTGAAAAATTATAATTGTATGTATTAATAGGGTAGAAAGTGACATGATTCATGAATAAAATGTGAAAAAATTCAAATCAAGCTAATTAACATATCCATCACTTCAAATACTTCTCATTTTTTTGTGGTGAGAACATTTAAAATTTATTCAGTGATTTTTCAGTGCAGATATATTATTATTATTTATTATATTCAGTGTGCTGCACAATGTAGCTCAAAGAAAAAGAGCTGTTTCTTTTGCCTAATTGAGGCTTTATACCTTTCATCTCCCCCTTACCCCCAACCTCTCCATTTCTGATAATCACCATTCTACTCTCTTTTTCTTTGTTTAATTGTTTTGTATTCCATATATAAGTGAGAACATGCAGTATTTTCTTTCTATGCCTGTCTTCTTTTGCTTAGCATAATATTATCCAATTTCATCCATGTTGCAGCAAATTACAAAAGTTTTTCTAAAGGCTGAATAGTATTCTGTTGTGTATATGCCACATTACCTTTATTGATTCATCTGTTGATGGCCACCTAGGTTGATTCCATAACTTGGCTAATGTGAGTAGTGTAGCAATTAACATGGGAGATTTAATAAGTATACTGGTTTAATAAGCATTTTGATTGCTGAAATCAGCAATAAACTTGCTGATTTCAATTATTTTGGGTGAATACCCAGAAGCAAAATTACTAGATCATATGGTAGTTCTATTTTTAGTTTTTTGAGGAACTTCCATACAGTTTTCCTTACTGACTATACTAATATACATTCCCACCAACAGTGTACGTGGGTCCCTTTAAAACCTTTTTCCATTGGTAATGTCTTTTATTAATCCACCTCATTTATTTATGTTTTTCAAATATAGTACTTCTATTTTGGCATTGTACTGAATTTTTTAATAGGGATACCTCTACATTTTGCCTCCTCTCTTCTGTTGATGTCATACTGGTACATAGGGCCCACAGAGGAAAGATCTACTTTCATTGTACATCCCATATCTCAAACACAAAGACTCAACCAAGCTTAGTGAATGCTTTTGAGTGTTCCTCTCCAATTTTGGATCCCCCAAAACAAACAAAAAGACCTCTATGACAATTTTATAGATGAATGTCAAATTCCTTAAAATAATCCAACTCCTGGTAGAGTAAATTTCTTAGAATACCCTTTTTACTGCTTCTTCTACTAAAGATGGAAGATCATTGTGAGACTGTGACTGTGGTCATCAGCAGAGAAGGATTCAATGCTGCAAGTATTTTTCCACTGTCTTAACACATGGTTTATTCCAGTAGTACTAAATTGGAAGAAATAATTTAATGTTGAAGAAATTCTTCAGGCTACTGTAATTGAGCTCTAACTTTATTACTAAATTAAGTGTAATTTAACCTATAGCTATGAAATTATAACTATCCTATGATTAATTATTTTATCTAATGAGACCTAGGTTCTTTGTTAGTGATCATATGCAAAGTTAACTAATAAATTATACTTAGTTATATTCTAGAATATTGAACTAATTAACCAATTCATTATTAGCTTATCAATAAATGATTATTGTAGAGGAAACATAACTGCTTGTGAAAATGTTGAATAACAATTAAAAAACTATGATACCAAAATGAAGTCTTGTTTAGAGTGCTCTTAATGGAACAGAAATAGTACACTCATGCCTGATATAAGAAAAATATTACCATATCTTGAACCTTTCTTCCTTTGTCCTTCCCTAAATGTTACAGATCAGGAGTAAGAATTATTTTAATCCATAGGCAAATTTCCCTCAGGTGGTTAAATAAAAAACAGAATTAGTGAAAAATGTGTGACCTCTGAAAAAGAAAGAAATTTACTCTTTGTAGGTATGCAGGGGGAAAAAGTAAATTTACAAATTTGTAAATATCTAAAATAAAAATCTTATCCTGACATCTCTTAAGCCTTATGCTCTTGAAAGACAGGGATAAATAAAATGCATCATTATGTATTAATAAAAATTTGTTATACAATTATTTTATTCATTCACTATTTTTTAACTCTGAAAAGTAATATTATATGATAAAAATAGATTTTATTTCAACATGACCTTCTTTAGCCCAACATTCCTTGAAATAATAAAAGATATATTTTAAGTAGAAAATATTCCCATAACAGCACTGAAAAAGGAGTGTGTCTTCAGTAGCATGTGTTGTAGAAATATAACACAGCTTAGAAAAGCCCAAGATTAAAGAAAAAATGCAAATGTAAGTATAAAGACAAAAAAAAGTTTTCTATTTAACTATCCAATTCATTTTTGGTTTTTGAATGTTTTGTCATTTATTGAAATAGTATAGTATAACACAGAAAAATACCCAAATCATAATTATACAGCTCAATGTGTTTTTACAAAATGAACTCATTCACCCACATAATCAGAGCCTAGATAAGCAAGTCTACTATTATCAGCTTCCCAGAATACTCATTTGTATCTCTGCCTGGTTACAACCCCCACCAATATTAATGATTGCCCTCCTGAAGATGGAATTGTGATATTGTAGTTTGAATTTGCTTTCATTTTATAATGATTAAAATGATAAATTGTTTTCCAATGCTTGTTGGTCATTCTAGTATTCTCTTTTAGCATATATATTCATAAAAGATATTACTCTGTAGTTTGTTGTTTCTTATAAAGTCTTTGTGTAACTTGGGAATCAGAGAACATTGGTCTAGTAAAACAAATTTAGTAAGTTGCCCTCCTGTTCAATCTTTTTGGACTACTTTGAGATAGATTTCTGTTTTAAATGTTTGATATGATTCATCTATGAACTAATCTGATTCTGACTTTTTGTAAATTGGAACTTTTTTTTTTTTTTGAGATGGAGTCCTGCTCTGTCACCCAGGCTGAAGTGCAGTGGCACGATCTTGGCTCACTGCAGCCTCTGCCTCCCGGGTTCAAGCGATTCTCCTGCCTCAGCCTCCTGAGTGGCTGGGATTACAGGCGCCCACCACCATGCCTGGCTAATTTTTGTATTTTTAGTAGAGACAGTGTTTCATCATGTTGGTCAGACTGGTCTCGAACTCCTGACCTCGTGATCCTCCCACCTCAGCCTCCCAAAGTGCTGGGATTACAGGTGCGAGTCACCACACTCGGCCGGAAACTCTTTGTAATTACTAATTCAATCTCTTTCTTTGTTGCAGGTCTGTTAATATTTTTTATTTCTTCTTAAGTTTTGATACTATGTGTGTTTTAGGAACTTGTCCATTTGATCTATTTTATCTAGTATGTTGGCACAGAATTGGTCTTAGTATTCTTTTTAAAATTCTTTTTATTTTTGTAAAGTCATTAGTAGCATCTCTACCTTCATGTATAATTTTAGTTATTTACATCTTTATTTTTTATTTCTTAGTGTAGCTAAAAATTTATCAATTTAGTGAATCTTCTCAAAATCTAACTTTTACTGATTTTCTGAATCTTTTTTTCTACTTTATTTTCTCTATCTTCTCTAATATCTTACTTCCTTCATCCAGTAAACTAAAATTTAATTTGCTCTGTTTTTCTAGTTTCCTAAGAGTAAATTTAAGTTACTGATTTGAGATTTCCTTTTTTTTTCTTTTTAATGTAGGCATTTACAGTAATACATTTTCGTCTCAGCACTGCTCTCTTTACAACTCAAAAGTTTTGTTACGTTATGTTTTCATTTCCATTAATATCTGAGTATATTCTAATTTCCCTTGTGATTTAGTCCTTGAATTCGACAGTGTGTATTAGATTGTTCTCACACTGCTATAAAGGCATATCAAAGACTGGATAATTTATAAGGAAAAAAGCTTAAATTGACTCACAGCTCTTCATGGTTTTGCTGTAAGTTTGCTGAGGGAGGCCTCAGCAAACTTACAATCAGGGCAGAAAGAGAAGGAAAAACAAGTACCTTCTTCACAAGGTGGCAGGAAAGAGAGAATAGAGGGTGAAGGGGGAAGAATCCCTTATAAAACAGTCAGATCTCATGATAACTCACTATCATGAGAACAGCATGGGGGAAACAGCCTCCTTGATCCAATTGAAGCAGCTATGATGTCTGGGGCATATACCTGGGGTACATTGTCGCGCGCCAGAAAAAATTAGGACACGGACACACATGAGTTTAGGAGGGGAGGGTTAATAGGTAGAAAAGAAGAGAAAGAGAAACAGCTTCCTCTCTGGAGGAAGGGGTCTCCAAGCAGAAAAGACTAGCAGGAGGTGAATGTGCCGAATGTTGTAGTTTGGTTTGAGGATGTGGTGCTTGATTTACGTAGGACACAAAGCTTGGTTCAATCAGGTATGACATTTATATAGTACATGGAAAAGGCTGCTTGACCCACCCTAATCTTATTATGCAAATGGGCTATACAGTTGATCAGCGCCGTGTCCTCTGCTCCTTACAGTACACGTGGCTGGCAGAGAAGGGAACATGCCTAGCCCCTAGTTCCTGAGGACATTCACCGGTGCAAGCTCCCAGCTTGCTTGTCTATGCCAGCAGCTCAACTTTATAGGCTGCTTTTTGTTAGAAAATGATTTGGGGCTGCTTTTCATTAAAAAGAAAAACATTATCGAGGACTCCTATACCCTTGTTGTCTGCCTAAGTGATTTCTTATTAACTCCTATATCATCCCCCACTCTGGAGTGCTAACCCTAACTCCACTTAGGGGGTGTAGGGTGATTACTCTTTCTGACTACTTTCTGCTGAAAAGGGACATCATGTGGGCAACAGCAGCTAGGGCTCCTCCTGTGGTGCATCTAAGGGTCCTCAAAAGAAAGGCATGTCCCTGCGTGGTTTGGTCTGCAGCACCATCTGGAATGTGATTGCTTCTAGGTGAGAGGAAACAATTCAAGTTATAGTATTGAGTAGATAAGGTCCAAATATGAATATAAAACATATGAGCAAGAGGGGACTTAATACGGGAACTAACCAGTTCCACAAATAAGACTGGAATTCATTTAAAAAGGATTGTAGCCATCCAGGTCTGGAGCCTGCATTTTCTCTTAACCTGTCAATGATTTTCACTTGATCTTTAAGCACCTGTAGGTTTTCTTCTAATTGACTAGAAGTGTTGGTCCAGAAGCAGCATATTTCATTTAAGACTGCACAGGTACCCTCTACCTCAGCTGTAAGGACATCTTGGGCCCGTCTACTCTGTGCTATTACTGCGGCTAAGGAATCCATGGATTGTTGCTGTGCTTCTATGGTTCCAACTGTTGTCTTCCAACCTCATTGTATTCAACTGGAAATATTAAGTATTTACCTTTCAAGGAGAGGAATACCAGCAAACCAGAAGAGGCTTCTGGTTATAGAAGTCCTCGTGCATGGTCTTTCTAAGATGGGATTGTCAGGTTCTTGCCCTCCACAATCTTTTCTTTCAGTTAAATCTCCATATGAGGGCATGGAAATGATAGATCTCTTTGTTTGGCCTATCCGAGATAATGCAATTTCTAAAAAGGGACCCTAGGTTAAGGATGTCCCCAAATGATGCGGCCATGTCAGTGGAATTTAAAAATAATAGGTTGGGGATCATGCTACTATAGTGCAGGTTCTTTTCCAGTACGTAGGGAGGATTAAGTGTAGCCAGGAGCCACAGAGGAAATATAATCCTGTCCCTTGAAAGGATGGTTCTAAGTTGTGACCTTTGAAGGACACACACAGATCTTTCTCGTATCTTAGGAGCTTTCTCCCCTTACAGATAATAGGAACATCTTTGGGATAGGGATATCCATACAGTCATCCACAATGCCATTTTGAATCTTGCATGCTAAATGAGAAGGGTCCACCTGAAAAATGGAGTTTAAAAATATTAGGGACATAATATGCCCTGGCCAATATCTCAGATGATCCTCGTGGCAAGGGCCGTTGGTCCAGACAGCTCCACTTTGCCCACAGATTTGCAGGCTGGAATTCCATGTGAGGCCATGTTTGGAAAGGCCCATATGTTATTCTTTACATTATAGTAAAGATGGTTACTTAGAGCATGGTATTCCCATCAGGATTTTCAACCAGAAGGAGAGGCTATATTCTGAAAACCCCCCAAGATGGCTTCTGCTTTATTAGATCATGCTTATTACACTTTCTTGGGAACCTGAGACTTCCCCAATATTTGAACTATCAGCAATCACAAGTGTGATGTTACAATACTTGAGATCACCCCAATAATGTCCTTCCCCACTGCTTTTACAGCAGTGGGAGGCATTTGCTATTACCTGGTCAGCTTTTCCCAGCCAACGGTTGTGAAGCTTATCTGTGGAGAAAGTGTTTTTCAGTTCTGGAGGCAGAGTGTTTTCCAGAGAGGAGTTAGTTACCCAGTTGAAAATGTCCCCGTACCATATCCAATTTATGCCTGATAAGTCTTTGAGGGTCAAAGGTAACGCTAACAAAGAGAATCCTAAGACAGTATGTTCCGGGATATTAAGAAGTTTCTTATTTTTACTGAACTGAGCAAACTGCTCAGAACAGACCCAGAAATTAGTCTTGTTGTACAAGTGGGCCACGGCTGATACGGTAGGAGCTAAAGAATATGCTGTATCATTAAACCCCCAAACAAGTCCTAGCAGACTCAGTGATAGTAAAACTTGCCTGGTTCCTTCTTGCAACTATTATCCCTACAATTGTGGGTCAAAAAGAAGCTCCAATATTTGACAGTGAATCTTGAGAGAAAAAGTAGAAATAACTAAATGGTAGAGGTGAAACTGAGTAGAATAAATAGCCCTTGCTCATTTGCTTATCTTTCATGATTTTCAGCTTAAGGTCTCCTATTTCTTCACAGTGGTATCCAGGACATCCCTCTGGGCTGTCAGGGGTTGCTCACTCAGCTTTCTAGGCTTTGACTTGAGTTAATGTTTCCAGGAGTTGACACCTGGAACTTTTACTGCTGAGGGAGTTGAAAGGAGAATGATTTAATTCCCTCCCCAGCTTGAGCTTAGGGAAGGAGAGAGAGAAGGGAGAGCTTTTACCAATACCAAATATCCTGGGTTAAATAAAAGTGGTCCTACTTCTTGGGGATAGGTTTCTGCTAGCTGAGTTACTTCCTGTCAAAAGAAAGCCAGAGAGGTTACATGCTTAACCAATTCAGAGGGCTCTTTGTCTATTAAGAAATCATTGATGAGTAAAGGCTGTCTGTACAGCGTCTCTAAAGGGCTTTGACCTAACTTGGGAGGGGCGTTTCTTACCCACAGTAAAGCCGTGGGAAGAAAAGTAACCCAAGGAGAGTGAGTTTCTAGGGGCAGTTTCCTGAGGTGTCTTCTGATCTTATCATTTGTCTTCTCTGTCTTTCCTGAAGACTAGGGTCTCCAGGTGCAGTGGAGATGATACTGTATGCCTAATGCCTTTGAGAACCCCTGTGTGATGGCTGCCTTAAATAAGGGGCCGTTGTCACTTTGGAGGTACTTAGGTAGACCAAAATGGAGAATAATTTCATTAAGTGACACCTTTACTACCCAGAGGACTTCTCTGTAATGCATGGAAATGCTACTACCCAGTTAGTGAAAGTATCTACCCATTCCAGGAGGTATTGAATGACCTTCGTCTTTGGAATGTGGATGAAGCCTATCTGCCAGTCTTCCCTTAGAGAGCTTCCCATCCTTTGGGTTTGAGGAGGAAAAAGCTGCCTGTTCAGGGAATTATTTTTAAGACAGACTTCATAAGCATTAACAATCAGTTTCATTGTTCTTAGTAAGGTCTCTCCTGAAAACAGTCTCTGAGAACATTGAAAGCTTTATCCTTTCCAAAGTGAAAAGCAAGTGGAGCTTGCCATCCTCTGATTGCAACCCTCCTGAGGGCTGGAAGGTGTCCTCTCGAGAAATGGCTCTATTTCTGCATGGGAGTGCTGAAGCCTGATTTCTCTTATAGAGCCTTCCCAAATTAGAGAGGCTTCAAGCATGTTGATGCCATGAGGCTTCCTTGCTGCTGACTTGGCTGCCTGATCAGCTAGCTTGTTTTCTTCAGTCATTTCATCTACTCCCTTCTGATGTCCCTTATAATGCATCACTGCTACCTCTCCTGGAAGGAAAACTGAGGATAAAAACCTGTTAATTTTCTGATGGTATTTTATAGGAGATCGATTGGCAGTAAGAAAGTGTCTTTCTTTCCAAATGACAGCATGAACATGGAGAACTAGGAAAGCACACTTGGAGTCAGTGTAAATGTTAGCTACCTTTCCCTTGCTTCGTTCAAGAGTTCTTGTAAGGATTATCAGTTCAGCTGTTTGAGAGCTTGTGCCTGCAGGGAGAGACACACTTTCAGTAACATCATCCAGAGTGACTACTGCATATCCTGCTTCACGGACTCCTTGTTCTACAAAGGAGGTTCCATCTGTAAAGAGGGTCCAGTCCCAATTCTCTAGGGGTTTTCCTGAGATCTTCCCTGGCCACATAGGTCTGTACCATAGCTTGTTCATGTTCTAGTTCCCCAGTTCCCTCAGGGAAGAAACTGGGCTTAAGCAAGAGTAAGTCTTGAACTCGATGGTGAAAACCTCTAACAGCAGAACTTGATATTTAAGGAGCCAGCTGTCTGTTAACCGAGGGCTTCTCTCAGAGGACAGTAATCCCACCACATTATGTGGAGTATAAACAGTTAAGTCATTTTCCTGAGTTAATCTGGAGGCTTTTGGGACCAGTAGGGTCATGGTGGCAATGGATCAGAGGCATGCTTGACATCCTTTAGTCCCAAATCTCGTTTCTTACTCAGGTAACTTATTGGCTGTTGAGCCGGTCTTCAGGCCTGTGTTAAGACTCCCAAGGCCATTCCCTTCCTTTCTGATGCATACAGAGTGAAGGCCCTTCCTACAGGGAGGCTGAGAGCTGGTGCCTTTACTAGGGCCTCCTTTAGCTGGTTACAGGCCTTTTGAGCGTCACGTTTCCAGGTTAGGAGATGAGTTTTGGCTGCTTGAGTTTCTCTTATGAGGTGATACAGAGTATGAGCTATCTTACCATACCCAGGTATCTATAGACTGAAATATTCTGTAATGTCCCAACATCCTCTGAGTTGCTTGAGAATTTGGAGGAGGGGGAAGAAAGAATTGGGCTTAATCCTTTCTTCCCCTAATGCTCTGATCCCTTCAGACAGCACTTAATACAGGTACTTCACTGAGGTTTTGCAAAGCTCAGCCTTAGACTTTGAAACATTATATCCTCTGTTGGCTAATTAATTAAGAAGTGATTCGTGCCTTTTTTGAGAGGCTTCCTCAGTTGGGGCACAGGGCAGTATATCATCCACATATTGCAAAACCTTGACTGAGGATGGAAAAACTCAGAGAGGTTTTTTGGCAATGCCTGTCCAAAAATAAAAAAAATAAAAATAAATAAAAAATGAAGGCTATCTTGAAATCCCTGGGGAACCACCTTCCATGTTAACTGGGCAGTTTAGTTACAGGGATCTTCAAAGGCAAACAGGTATTAAGAGTCATGATGTAATGGATGCTGAAGAAGGCATCCTTTAAATCTAGGACTGTAAACTATTTAGTTCCCTTAGGTATTTGGGTTAACAAGGTATGGGGATTAGGTACTACTAGATGTATTGGGACTATGGCCTCATTAATGAAGTGGAGGTCCTGAATTAGTCTCCATTCCCCATTGGGTTTTTGCACTCCTAATATTGGGGTGTTGCAGGGGCTGTTACGGGGTTTGTGAAGGTCCCACATCTTCAGGTTATTAATAATAGCTTCTAATCTTTTGCCAGCCTCTGGCTTTAGAGGATATTCTTTCTGTTTAGAAAAGAAGTGGGATCATTGAGAAGGAACAGCTTGACCTATTCTTCCTTGCATTGCCCACACTTCTGGATTGATATTAGCTTCCACTAGGGAGAGACAAAGAGATTGTTTGGGGTTATAAGGATGCTGGCCCCCATGGGAGCTAAAATGTCTCTACCTAAGAAAAATATGGGGCTTTCTGTCATGATTTAAAAAGGATGTATAAATAATAGGTTTACCCATCTGCAACTAAGGGGTTGTGAAAAATATCAAATTAGTCTTTCCTGAGACTCCCATCACAGTCATGCCAAGGGAATAGTGGAGGTCTGGATTAGAGAGGATAAGAGAGAGACTGGCTTGGGTGTCCAGAAGGAGATTTACCTTCCTTCCTTCATTTTCCAGAATCATCTGTGGCTCCTGTGCTGTAATGACAGTGTAAACCACTGGAGCTGGGGGTTTGAAACCCAGGACCCATCAGTCCTGTTGTACCATCTGTAAGACTGATTCTGAACCTGGTGAGCTTCATCTCCAGGATCAGTCCAATTTCCAGTGGTCCCCAACAGATGCTGGACAGGGTTATGGTGGTTTCTTATTGCTGCCTAGACACTGCTTCTTAAAGTGCCCTAACTTGCTGCACCGATAGCAACTAGCAGATGCACCTCGGGGATTCTGGACTTTCTAAGCCTGCAAAGAAGCTATTAGTGCTTTTGTCATTCTCTTAATTCCTCTCCTTCTCCTAGATTTCCTCCTTATCCCTATCATAAAAGACCAAGGTGGTCACCTTCATGAGGTTCTCTAAGGTGCTATCTGGCCCTATAGCTTACTTCTGTAGTTTCCTTCTAATATAGGAAGTTGCCTGTGTGATAAACTTGTCATTCAGGATGAGCTGTCGCTCCACTGACTCAGAGGTTCGAGAGGTGTGCTTTATCATGCCTCTCTCAATCCTTCTATAGAGGATCTGGGATTCTCGTCTGGCTTTTGGTTTATTATGGACAGTTTAGAGTAATTAAGAGGTTTGGCCCTAATTCTTTGTATGCCCTCGAATATGAACATTAAAAAATATTTCATTTTCTATTCATTTGTAGTGTCATTGAGGTTCCAATTAGGTCTGTCAAGAGGAACTGCTTCCCTTCCTATTGAGACCTATTTCCTCTTTTCCTTTTAGGTCTTCTGTAGGAAGAATATTACTCACCTCTGAATTTCTCTGATGCCTGTAGAGCTGCCTGCTTTTCAGCTGCAGTTAAGGTTTGGCTTAAGAGCAGCATAACATCCCTTCATGAAAAGTCAAATACCTGAGTTAAATTTTGAAAGGCTTCTATATACCTATCAGGGCCATCAGAATATCAGCCTAAATCTCCTTTTACTTGCCCTGCAATTAGAAGGGAACTTAAGCCCTAGTGGCATAATCTCCATTGGGCATTTCCTGTAGGGGTAAGAGCAACGGTGGGGGAGTGAGAAATTTTGGAGATGGTGGAGGTGGAAGAGCTGGTGGTGTGGTTGGAGGTGGCCCCGGATAAGGGGGACTGGAAGAAATGGGACACCCAATAGCTGCCTCAGATGGTTCATCCAGAAGTTGCTTTTCTGGTCTTGGAGAATCATTCCCTGCCTGATATGATTAACAGGCCTAGGTCAATTGCGCAATGCTTGCAAAGCTCTGAGTTTTCTCACAGGCCAAAGAAAGCCTATACATAATGTACCTTGAACTATTTGCCCTCCTGTCTGCAGAAAAGATCTATTTGTTGGAGAATATTAAAACTAAAGCTTCCTTCCACAGGACTGACTGGTTCAAGAGGGTAAGAAGGCCATACCCGTGTGCAAAAGAAAATGAACCACTTTTTCTTAAAAGTCTCAGAGTCAAAGGAGTCCAGAGCTTCAGAATTCACTCCAGAGGAGTACCGGCCGAAGATGATAAAGAGAAATGAAGAAAAGGGGCTCCTTTAGTTTCCTTCCTTGTGGTATGAGCCAGGGTGGAGAGGAAGGCAGTGGGAATGTTCTTCTTGCTGTTTTCCCTCTGTGGTTCTTGGATCCTGGAACGTTGTTGAATGTTCCACCCCTGGTTGCAGGCATGACCCCCAGCCATAGAACCAGAGAAACTAAGCAATTGGGGTTAGTCACACTCACCCAAGTGGCTCTAGTCTACTGCTTATGATTTCCTTTTGACTTCCTAGACATGTGTGATCTGCCTGTCTCTCTGAAAAACAGATCTCAAGAAAAACTATGTAATAGGTTGGCAATGCCCCTTTCATGAAGAGGGCATGCTAGGTTGAATTCTGTATCCTGCTATTATGACCAGTGCTGAAGCGTTTACCCTTAGAGAATGGTTTTGGATAACTTTCAAAGTTCAAATCCCCTTAGTAATTAAGTATCACTCTAATTGGAGGCAGAATAGGTGCCTTAAAAGAATGTAGAGACCAAATGGCTGTTTTCTTGCTAATTTGGTCTTGGAAGACATTTTAGCCCTAATTGCTGAAGGCAGAAATTTCCTATTTACAGAAGCAGTATGAAGCCTGGCTTGTAATAGAGAGCCACAAAAAGGGGAGAGAATCCGGAAGCTACTGTTTCGGTGAAGGACCCACAATGTGCCTCATGGAGAGGATCTCTATTCCACTAGGTGGTGCTGTTGACTTTGAAATACCATGTGCTCTCTAGCCCAAGGGCAGAGTGACCTTGAAATGCCATATGCTCTCCAGACCAAGGGCAGAGAGAGACCTGGAAACGCCATGTGCTCTCCTTGCCAATGGCAGAGAGAGACCTGGATGTGCCCTGTGTTCTCCAGACCAAAGGCTGAGAGAGAGATGCTCACTTTGCTTGGTTTGAGGGCAGCGGGGAAACTGTTCCTAGAAAATCACAAAGACATCTTCTCTTGAGCTATAGCCCTGGTTAGTACAACATTCCTTAATCTTGCCAAACAAGATTACGTCCCTGAACTGTAAAACTTCCCACACATTGCATATACAGAGAGGATGAGAGATATATATGATAGCCGTGGAGAGGGAAGGAAGAAATTACACAAGAAAAGTTGGACATCCCGTTGCCAACACCGCATCGGGACCATTGGAGGCTGGGGTAAGTACAGAAGCCTATGGGTAACACCGAGGGGTAGCCATGACCAGAAATCCTCAGTTGCCAAGGACTTATTCTAGTACCACATGATGGCTAAGTCCTCCATGAAAGAAAACTGATTTAAACAAGGCCAATATGTCCAGTAACCCGTGGGTACTAAGCGATTTTCCATGTTCTCCCCACCAAGCCTGTCCCCCAAGTCTTCTAAGACTGGCAGCCACGCTAATTTTTTTAAATGACTGAAGGGGCTTAGTATTTGGTTTAATTTGGTTCTGAAATGGAATCTGAGAGCCTCAAAATGAAAGGACAGAATTGGAGTCTGCTAATCCACTCACCGTTTAGATGAATGTTGTATTTTGGTATCCTAGAAAAGACCCCATTATGAAGCGGCTGTGTTTTCTGGTGTACATAGCCTGGGGTCCATTGTCGTGTATCAGGAAAATGTAGGACAAGGGCACACATGAGGAGTTTAGGAGCAGAGGTTGAATAGGTAGAAGAGAAGAGAAAGAGAAACAGCTTCCTCTATGGAGGAAGGGGTCTCCAAGTGGAAAGACCATCTGGCAGCAAATTCGCTGAATGTTTTAGTTCTCTGAGGAGGCAGTGTCTGGTTTACATAGAGCTCACAGATTGGTTTGATGAGGTATAACATTTACATAGCATGTAGGGAAGGCTGGTCATCCCTACCCTAATATTATGCAAATAGGTTTTCCAGTTGATTGGCGCCATCTTGTCTGCTCCTTATAGTACACTTGACTGGCAGAGAAGGGAAGACGGAGTGGCCATCTTGAACATGTCTAGTTCCTAGTTCCTGTGGGCATCCACTGTGCAAGCCCCCAGCTTGCTTGTCTATGTGTGCAGCTCAACTTTACAGGCTGCTTTTTGTTAGAAAATCATATGGGGCTGCATTTCACTAAAAAGAAAAGCCTTACTGAGAATTCCCATACCCTTGCTATCTGCCTAAGTGATTACTTTTTAACTCCTATATCACAATTACCTCCCACTAGGTCCCTACCTTGACACGTGGGGATTACAGTTTGAGATGAAATTTGAGTAGGAACAGAGAGCCAAACCATAGCATAGTGTGTTGCTTAATTTTCAAATATTTGGGATTTTTTTATTATTCCTTCTGTTACTGATTTGCAGCTTCATTTCATTGTAGTTATCGAATTGTATGCATTAAAACATTTTTAATTTATTGAGACTTATTTAATGGACTAACATATAGTCTATCTTGAAGAATATTACATGTGTTTTTGAGAAAAATGTTTATTGTACTATTGTAGGGCAGACTGAAGAGTGTGTATTTGTTTGTGTATTTTAGGTATTGGTGGTTTATGATATTTTTCCAGTCCTCAAGTCCTCTATTATTAATTCATTTTCTATACAGAAGTTCTGTTCATTATTATGAGTGGGGAATTGAAGACTTAACTAGTACTGGACAGCGGTATGTTTCCCTCATCAATTCTGCAAATGTTTACTTCAAATTTTGAGTCTGTCTCTAACGTATATGTGCTTACATTTACATTTGTCACATCTTCTTCATGATTTTACTTTTTATTATTACATAATGTCTTTTGTGTTTTGTAACAGGTGGTTTTTTTTTTTTTTTTTTTTTTTTCCCCTGCCTATCTTGTCTGGTATTATTAATTTAGAAATCTGAAATTTAAAATGTTCCAAAATCTGAAATGCTTTGAGGTTCAACATAATGTTAAAAGAACATGTCCGCTGGAGCATTTGAGATTTCCATATTTTCAGATTAGCCTTACTAAACTAGAAAGTATAATGCAAATACTCCAAAATCTGAAAAAATCAGGTATCTGATTTTTTTTCTAGTCCCTAGCATTTTAGATAAGAGATACTCAACCTATATAGCCATTTCCAGTTCCTTTTTTGGATACTATTTAAGGTTTTGTTTTGTTTTGTTTTCCCATCCTTTCACATTCAGCCTATTTGTGTCTTTGGCTCTAAAATGAGTCACTTTACACAGCATATAATGAAGCATGTGTTTTATTTTAATCCATTCTACCAAACTCTGCCTTTTGATTGTAGAATTTAATTCTTTTACATTGAAAAAAAAATGATAGAGAAGAAATGACTTCTAAAACTTTGCTATTTGTTTTCTGTATGTCTTATACCTTTTTTGTTTGTTTACTTTCTTTTGTTTTTAATTTTTGGTAGTGTACCATTTTGATTTCTTCTTATTACTTTATGTGTATATTTTTAAAATTTTTCATAGAGGTTACTATGAGAAATATTAATATTCTAAATTTATAACAATCTAGCTTAAAATAATATTATATTAGCCTTAGCACACAGAAACTCTGCTCATATTTATCTCTGTCTTTATTTTGTTTTTGTCACAGCTTATGTATTATGTGTGCTCATTAACATAGCTTTATAATTACTGTTTTATGCATTTGTCTGTGAAATCACTTGGGAAATAATAGAGGAATTAAAAATAAAAATACAACAATACTCCTTTTTATATTTACCTATGTTGTCATATTTACCAGAGTATTTTATTTTCTTCTTGTGATATTTGAGTTTCTGTTGATTGTTATTTCTAATCAACCTTAAGTTCTCCCTTTAACATTTTTTATAGGACAAATTGACTAGCAATAAATTTCTTCAGCTTCTGATTATCTAAAACTGTCTTATATCTTAATTTCTTCCTTATTTTTGTAGAGAGTTTTGCCAGATGTAGAATTGTTGATTAATGGGTCCTCCTTCTATTCCCTCCCCTTCCCCTCCCCTCCCATTCCCTTCCTTTAATCTTTCCTTCTTTTCTTCATCTTTTCTTCCTTGCTTTAAAAATGTCATCTTGCGTCCTTCTGATGTCCATGTTTTATAATAATAAACCTTCTGTTATTATGGATAATCTTAATTGGTGAATTGCTTCTTTCGCTGCTTTTAAGATTCCATCTTTGTCTTTGATTTTTGAAAATGTGATCATAACATATCTTTGTGTTGATCTCTTTGCATTTACTTCCTTGGAGTCTATTGAGTTTCCTAAATGTGTACATTGTGTGAGTTTTTTAAAATCAAATTTAGGGAACTTTTTTGCCATTGTTTTTTCAAAGATTATTTTTGTCTCTTTCTTTTCTCTGTCTGAGATTTTCACTATGTGTATATGATAGGTATATCAGCATGCTTAAAAGTATTCTGCATATCTGTTAGGCTTAGTTCATTTTTCTTTATTCTTTTTGTGTTCTACTCCTCAGACTGGTTAATTATAACTGCTTTATTTTCAAATTCTCTGATCCTTTCTTATGCCTGCCCAAATCTACTTTTGAACTTTTCCAGTGAAGTTTTTATTTGTTATTATACTTTTCAGCTCCAGATTTTTTTTTTTGAGTAAAATTACTTATGTCTCTGTTGATAGTCCCTATTTACTACATGTGTTACTGTGTTTTCACACAGCTATAAATAAATACCCAGGAGTGGGTAATTTATTAAAAAACAAAGATTGAATTGACTCATAGTTTTGTATTGCTGGGGAGGCCTCAGGAAACTTACAATCATGGTGGAAGAGGAAGTGGCACATTTTACATGACAGCGGGTGAGAGAGAACGGTGAGCAACGTAGAAACTTACCAAACATTTATAAAGCGATAAGATCTCATGAGAACTCACTCACTATCATGAGAATCACATGGAAGAAATCTCCCCTATGATCCAATCACCTCCTATCAGATTCCTCCCTCAATACCTGAGGATTACAATTGAAGATGAGATTTAGGTGGGGACACAAAACCTAACCTTATCACCACACATTATTCTCCTGGTTTTCTTTAGCTCTTTGTTCATTGTATCCTTTAACTCTGAGCATATTTCAGATAGTTGAGTCACCGTCTTTGTCTATTAACTCCATTATCTGTGCTTCCTGAGAAACAGTCTCTGTTAATGTTTTATGGGAATGGGTCATACTTTTTCATTTCTTTGAATGCTTCATATTTTTCTGTGAAATCTAGACATTTTGAATATTATAATGTGGTAATTCTGAAAATAAAACTTTTCTCTTTTCTCTGGCTTTTAAAATTGCTTTTGGTGAGCTATTTGTATGTTTGTCTAGTGACCTTTCTAAACTATTTTTGTAAAGTGTCTATTATTGGTCATCTGTGGTCTCTTTCTCTTTTTATCAAATACCTTGTGCTCAGCTAGTGTTGACAGGGATTTTCCTGAATGCCAGAAGCCAACAAAAGTCAGAGAGAGAAAGAGGGAAGGGATAAAATTCATCTGAATATTTGCAAATTTGCTCTGTGCTGGGGCAGTTCTGCAAGTTTTAGCAAGGCTGTTTATAATTCTGCCTTATCTACATTCCTCACTTACACTGAGACTACAGAATAGCCAGAAGTAAAAGCTGAAGGTGTTCCTAAGTCTTTTTCTGAGTATATGGTATGCCCTAGATGGTAACATGACTTTATACATTCCACACTACACATGGCTACTTTTGAATGTCCCTTTGAATTTTTTTTTAATAATAATAATAATAAACCCAAACCAAAATACCTAGCTCTAGCTCTTCCTCCTAGAAATTCAGTTCTCTATAATTTCTTTGAGCTATTATTATTATTATTATTATTTTCCCCAGGTGGCTGCAGGGTGTACTTTGCCTAAGAACAGTTTTTAGAAATTCCTTTTACTTTCTTGCCCTGAGGGAGTTCTGAATTAGACAAAACAGACAAGTGCCTTGTCTCAGTCCTTCAAGTGAAACACGATACTTTGATTAGTTCTCCCCTGCTCCTTCCAGGAACAGGAACCTGCTTTTTATCCTGGGAATATAAAACTACTGTCCTCAAGACTCCCATAAAACCAGGAAAAGGCATAGAGCAAAGACAAATGAAATGGCCATGCAGCTGTTCTATTGTTTTTACATTTCCTTTTTCTTGATCAGCATTTACTTGGTTGTTACAAGTATTTAACTGTTTTTCAGAGTCTTACTAAGTTTATTCTGATAGTTTTTGCATGTGTCTTCAGTGTTTCTGCAGAGGAAAAGGCCCAAGAACCTGCCATCTCTGCCATTTTTGCAGATGCTATTCAGGTTACTTATTTTTATGATTATATCCTATGTAGGACCCTCATATATTAAAAAATTGATGTTTCTTTAAATGATGCCATTTAGAATGTGAAGGATAAAACAGAGTCCACAATATCCTTATATAGGCATCCTTTTTGAGGATTTGGATTTGGAAGCATTTCTTTAGAAACATAGGTATTTTTGACCAACTGTTTGAAAATCAGTGACATAAATCCAGTTACAAAAAGAATGAAGAAAAAGAAAAACAACTGAGACCCAAATATATGAATCAACATTTTCTATCTAAGACCACAGGTAGGAAATGACAAACCTAGGATCCAAACTCATGTATTTTGACTTTTTCTATTTTATTTACACCATGATTTTATGCCACCTTCCTTCCTCCCTTTAATTAAAAGCTATAGCACCAGTGAGTTTTCATTTAATTTTGAAAATAGGAATATGCATGTAATACCTGCCAAAAAATTATAAATTGTATGATCAGTGACATATTATTCAGATAATTCAGACAGGTAACAGATCATGAAATACTAAGCAAATCAATAAGAATTAAAGTGGAGTAGCTCTGAAACAAAAATTGAAAGTTTGGTTGGCAATATTGGACTAGTTTGTATACCTGTGCTCTACAAATTCTTGTCTACATTTTATTGTCAAATTAAAACCTAAATTTGCCTGGAAAGTGTAAAATAATGAAATTTTGGTGGCATAAAATATACCACATTTTATTTTATATAAATTTTCTGCAATCGTCAAAAATATTCTACTTCTTCCAGTTAACAACATGGATTTCCAAAACTTTATTTGGACTCATGAGTCTTGTAATAAGCACACCCATTATTTTACTTATTATAAATCTGTCAAAAATCCTTCAATTTAACGAACTGAAATTATCTTGGGATATGTTGAACTTGATACTATTACTATTGTATTATTATTGTGTGTAATCTACATAAAGCCCTTGCTCCTTCATTTTAGTTATCTTGATCATGTCAGGTACCTTACAAACAGTATTTATTTACTGCCATGCTACTATTGCTATTTCAATGCTGATTATTTTCCAGAGTAATCAATAATAACATAGATACAAGTACATACACAAGATACTTCTTCATATATAGATGTGATCATAGTCCTATATTACAGATGTGTTTTTTTAAAGCAAACATTTTTCCCTTCCCACGTCTTTATACACAAGCATTGAATTGGTACATCATTTCATAAATCTCATCAGAGGTAATAATATAAAATTGTTCACCTTGGTGGAATGCTAATATAATTTCAGTTTCAAATTATTGCAGAAAATTTTAAGTGATTTTTACATTTACTGCAAAATCAATGAACTTTTTTGTATGCCAGACTCTTTATCATCTCCTCTAACTTTTCTACTTTATAATCGTTCCTCACACTACCTTAGTTCTGTACAAGTAATACGGCATTATAAAAACTGTCTAAATACATATAAATGTGGAAGATATTCACATTTCAATTCATTCAGAAATTGTAATAGCTCATTTTTCTAGGGATTTCATTGTCTGCTCCAAACCAGAACTCCATCAAAATAGCTTTGCAACTGCTATTCAATATTCATTTGCTGAAAATGGTACAATGAGAACACCACATGATGAAATGTTGTGCAGAAAGAACCAAATGTTCTATAACCCAGAAAGAAAAGTGAATTTTAAAATACATGCACTAAATAAATGAAAGAATGCATTTTCAAAGATTTCTGGTGGCATTTTGTATTGTGTCTCATACCACTAATTTAAGTTGTGATGATTCATAAAGTGCTAATTTTTATGGATGCTGAAAGAAGCATGTGTTCTCTAAGAAGAAAGTCTTTACTGCTTTTCTTATGTTAATTACAGAAATAAAGTCCAGCTGCATTTACACTCGTATTTTACAATATATATTTTTGGGAAAGGATTTTAGCATTTAGGTAATGGATATTATTAGTACTGGGACAAAATAATGGCTTTTAAAAGTTTACTTGGTATTTGTTTATCCTTATAAATAAAAACTCCTTTTTATTTCAGCATATCGGTATCTATTGTCAGTCAAATCAACAGGGAAATTACTCAGGTATGTGTTTTAAACAAAATACCCCCCAAAAAGTTAATCACATTTTGGAAAAAATACTGAATTATGTTAATTAGCTTAATAGATTGATTTTTAATCTTTGTGTTTCTTTTGGGGTTCTAGTGAATCAAGACATTTAGTTTCAGGACTCAAATATTTGTGATAAGCCTCTTTTCTTCTTCTTTGTAATTTTTTTTTTTTTAAACAGATATGGGTTATTGCTAGGTTGCCCGGGCTGGTCTTGAACTCCTCGGCTCAAGGGATCCTCCTACCTTGGCTTCCCAGAGTATTTGGATTACAGGCATGAGCCACCATATCTGGCAAACCTCTTTTCTTCTGATAGAGACTTCCAATTTCCTATTCTACAAATTTATTCAGATAATTTCTTTAACAGGAATTTGACTCTTCAATGCTTTGTAATAAAAACAGGGGGAAAAAAAAAACTAAAAGTTTTTTTTGTAATCAGTTGAATATCTCATGTATTAAAAAATTCACACATGCAGAAAGTATGATGGTAGTTAGGCTACCACTAATGCCAAATTCTCAAATTCTAGGTGTGATATTTTCAGATCACAGTTTCTTCTTTGACACTTATTAATTTAGTGGTAAATACATGAGAAGCCTGAAAAGTTTCTCATATTCATAGGTGTATTAAGCCTTTACAGTATACTGAAGCATCTCCTTTTATATGCTGAAACTCCTTTGCTATTCAAACCTGTATTGTTGCTATAATACCCACATGACTGACTAAATATACAATATTTTTACAGTATTACAGATGCAAAACATGCCACTTGCGATATTGAATCTAATATATCCAACAATAGTGCAAGTAAAAGTGAAAGGGATTGTCTGACCCCTTAATGCTTGTCATTTCACTTTTGGAGAGACTAGATTTACAAAATATATGTAATTATGAAAGACATATAGCAACATAGTTTCAGGGAAAATTTGAAATACAAAAATGTAATTTAATTTGCTAAGTAATAACTAAAAAATTAAATGTCAATTACAAATTCTGATGGCCATTATTTGTTGTTTCATTATCTTAGTATATACTTATTATATATTATATAATAAGTTGATTAACATCATTTTTAAATACCAATATTTCAAAGTGTTTTGGAAATTCTCCAAAAATAATAGTAGCTATATTAAATAATAATAATTTATTAAGGGTGGGTCACTATGTTAATATAATACTTGCAGCAAACAGATCAAGTAGCTTTATCAATTGCATATGATAAACACTTTAACAAATATTAGAGGATTTAATTCAGTTGTTGCAAGTCACAGATCAATTGAGTAATAGAGCTAAGATTTATGTTAGCTTATGCTAGCTCTAAGATTTAAGAACAACATAAAATCAAGGTGTTTAACAGCTAAATCATCAAGAATCTCAGTATCATTTTCTTCCATTTAGGCAAAAAGCAGGATGTTAGAGGGAAAAACTGTACTGGACAAAATGATTTACTTGTCACCCAAATGAAAAATAAGAAAGACATTTAAGGTCCAGTTAGATATAATTACATATAGATGCCTAATCAATCCAGCACCATTTGCTGAAAAGACAGTCCTTTTTAAATTGAAATACTTATATTATCATACATATATAATTCAGGACTGTATTCTGTCTTGTTAATTTCTGTGACTACTATATTCAGTTGATTACTGAGGATTTATGTTAATTCTTAAAATCAGGTAATGTGAGTCCTCCAAATGTTCTATTTTTGAAAATAGTGTTGACAACTTTAGGTCTACTGTTTTCTATATAAACTTTAGAAACAAGCTTGTCATTTTTTAAAACAAAACAAACTTTTTGCCATGATTTTGATTGGAACTGCAGTATGTCTACAGATCAATTTGAGGAGAATTGCCATATTAACTATGAGTCTTTTGATCCATATATAAAGTGCTTTCCTTAAAATTTTTAGATCTCTCTTGATTTTAGTCATTAACATCTTGTTGCAACTGGCAAACTAATATTGTACATATTTTATTAGATTTCTGCCTAAATATTCTGATTATGTTTTATTAATATTGTAGACAGTGCTATTTCTTTTTTTTTTATTATTATACTTTAAGTTCTAGGGTACATGTGCATAACGTGCAGGTTTGTTACATATGTATACTTGTGCCATGTTGGTGTGCTGCACCCATCAACTCGTCAGCACCCATCAACTCGTCATTTACATCAGGTATAACTCCCAGTGCAATCCCTCCCCCCACCTCCCTCCCCCCCCCCATGATAGGCCCCGGTGTGTGATGTTCCCCTTCCCGAGTCCAAGTGATCTCATTGTTCAGTTCCCACCTATGAGTGAGAACATGCGGTGTTTGGTTTTCTGTTCTTGTGATAGTTTGCTAAGAATGATGGTTTCCAGCTGCATCCATGTCCCTACAAAGGACACAAACTCAATTTTCACTAGTTCCTTGCTAGCATAACAGTAGTCTTTTGATTTTTGTATACTTAAAACATGATCTGTGACCTTGTTAAACAGCTTTTTAGTTCTAGAAGCATTTTTCTAGGTTACGTGAGGTTATCTAAACAGATAATTTATTGTTTACAAATAAAGACAGTTCTATTTATTTGTTTCTTACATATAAGCATTTAATTTATTTTTCTTATTGTAATGGCTAAATCCTTTTAGTATAATGGTAAACAGAAAGAATAAAAGTGTATATCAATGACTTCCTCCCAAAATCACAGAGGAAGAATTAATATTTTTTTGAAAAGTATGGCATAAGCTTTATGTTTTGCTGTAAATGCTCTTTATCAGATTGCGAATGTGTTCTATTCTGAATTTGCTGATAGTTTTCAAGAGCAATGGATATTGACTTTCTTCAAATACATTTATACATCTCTTGAGATGATCATATTGTTTTTGTTTTGTTTTGTTTTGTTTTGTTTTTCTCACTTTAGCTTATTATTATGATGGCAGAAACCGTAGTTACTTTTGCACCAACCTGACAGTACATGACACATTGACTGAATTTTTCAGATGTTTATCCAATCTTTCATTTCTAGGATAGACCCCACTTGATCATGATGAGTTTTTAAAATGTATTTATTACTCAATTTGATTGCATACAACTTTGTTAAGTTTTGCACTTATATGCCTAAGAGGCATAGGCTCAGAGTTTTCTGTTCTTGTAGTATGTCTTACTTTGCTATCAAGGTCATGTTGGCCTCATAAAATAAGTTGCAATGTGTTCTATTTATTGAAAGAATGATTACAGTATTAATATCACTTCTTTCTTCAGTGCTGGGTAGAATTTCACAGTAATGCCATCTGTTCCTGAATTTTCTTAGGTGGGATATTTGTAACTATGAAATTGATGTTTTTAGTAGATACATACCTATTCAGGTTACCTCCCTCTTCATAAGGGAGCTTTTGGTTAATATTTGTAGGATCTATTAATCTCTCCTCATCTATTCTTACTATTTTTAGTTGGTGTCTTCTCTCTTTTTCTCAGTGTGTTATTAGAAATTCATAAATTTTTAAATCAGAGACCCAGTATTTGGTTATATTGATTTTATTTATTTATTTATTGCTTTTCTGTAAATAAAATATATATAGTATTGCTTACCTGATCTTATCTTTACTACTTTCTTCATTGTGCCGACTTTGGAAATATCCTCTTTACTACTAGTAAGATATTTTGTTGTAATGTCCACTTTGAATGATATAGCCTCACAAGCTTTATTGGTTAGTGTTCTCATGGCATGACTTTTCTTCTTCTTCTCCTTCCTCCCCCTCCTCCTCCTCCCCCTCGTCCTCCTCCTCCTCCTTCTCCTTCTTTCTTCTTCTTCAGATGTAATTTCATTCTTGTTGCCCAAGCTGGAGTGCAATGGAACGATCTCATCTCAACACAACCTTCCCCTTCTGGGTTCAAGCGATTCTCCTGTCTCAGCCTCCTGAATAGCTGGGATTACAAGTGTGTGCCACCGCGTCCAGCTAATTTTGTGTTTTTAGTAGAGATGGTGTTTCTTCATGTTGGTCAGGTTGGTCTTGAACTCCCAACCTTGGGTGATCCATGTGCTTCAGCATCCCAAAGTGCTGGGATTACAGGCATGAGCCACTGTGCCCAGTGGGCATGATTTTCTTAATCCTTTTATTCTCAACTGGTCTGTGACTTTATGATTTACAATTGTAATTACAGTTAATTTACGATCAATTATTTTTAAAATAATATTTTATTTTACGTGATCATCTGCAGCATATTATCTTTTTTCCGTTTTTTCATCTTTCTTGTCACATTTTTCCACATGTGGAGGTCTATGTTTTATCTATTTGTCAATTAGTCTGTATTGTGTCAAACAATCTTAATTTCTAATGCTTTATAATGAATTTTGTTCTTTCTATATGCAAAGATGATGTAGTTTCACATTTATGCATCTAACTTTTAATTTATGCCATTCGATATTTTTATAATTTTCTCCATAAAGTCTATTCTTAGGTTTATTCTTACGTATTTCACAATCGTTGTGCCATTATAAATGGCATTATTTTAATTTATATGGTGTTTTTCTTTGTTGCTCTTATAAAATCCTATATTGGCTTTAGATATTTAGACATTTTATATTTAAATATTTAGATAATTTCAAATCTAGTAAACTTGCTGAAATTTCTCATAATTTAGCGGGGCTTATTCATAGTTTTGATTTTTGGGTTTATTCATAGTTTTGAGTTTTGGATTGTTTAATGTAGAAGATGGCAACCAATGATTTTATTTAATTTCATTTACTGTGTGCTGCATTATTTTTCTTTCTCATGGACTACCTAGAACATTCATTACAATGTTAAATGGAAGTGATGTAAGTGGGCATCTTTTTTTGTTCTTGGTATTACATTGCTGCATCGTGCTAATATTCCACAGTCTTTTTGTAGATATATTTTGTGTAGTTAAGAAAACTTCTATTTTTTCACTTCAAAACAATTTCTATTTTTCTTTTTTAAAAGGTTATTAAATTTTATTCAATTCTATTTCTGCATCTATTGATCTGCATCTATTAATATTAGGTGGTTTATTTTTTTTCTCATTTAACTCTTTCAGTGATAAAATATGTGAGTAGATTTTCCAACATTAACCCATACTTGTGTATTTGAGATAAACAATAGGTTGTAATATAAATCATACATTGTTAGATTTTATTTGCTTATTATTGTTATTATAATTTTTTAGAAATTTACCATCCAAGTTAAAAGTGAGATTAGCTTAATCTTTTTTTATAATATTTGTATAGTTTATTGTTTTTCTATAAAATTTTTAAAAGTAATTAATATATTCATATTCTGCTTAGAAGAGAGTACATACTATTTATTCTAATAATAATCCCTTTTTTCTTAGTCTTGTTTTCAAGCGTTTTCATTCTTTCTGAATACTTCCAAAACTAATCATAACCACGATTTTAGTCTTCTACAGTAAGTACTATTTTGTATATGCTTACATATTTATCAATTTCTTAGCCCAATCTTTTGGTCTAGAGGTAATATACTATGATTGCCAAGATTCAAAAAGAATTATACATCATTAGATGAGGAGTGAGTCAAAACAGCTCCTCCCAAAGGAGACCATATATCTGGATAAGGGAGATAGAGGGACAAAGAGGGCTGAGTGAGTTAAATAATTGAAATTCACTGCAATTGTAACACGTTAGCCTCATTAGCAACTGTACAGCACAAACTCAAAAGGAGGCTGTGATGAATTTACTGTCGATTTGTGTTGTTGTTAACTTCATCTTCTAGCTCAGTGTTTTTCTCTATGTGTTCACATATCTTTTCTTTCGGAATGCAAATTGCCCTGAACTTTTGTCTTTCGTTTACCTATTATAAATTATTAACCACTACCAAAATAATGTTAATAAAAAACAAAGTTGATTTTTTTTAAAAATATTAATTTATAGCATTGCCAAAGGCAGAGGAGGAGAACCTAGAATAATATAGTGAGGTAGAGAACTTAGAATAAAAGAGATAGAAGGAAATTTTATTGAATGGATATTTGTTTCTTGAGTTTTATTCTATAACTTATCTGTTTGATCATGTGTTTGCTTTTGCTATCTACATAAAAATATGCATAGCATCCTCAATATTATTCTTCTAGAGAAATATATTTTCTTATATTGTTATATAGAATTGATATAGAGATAGAACATTTAACATGAAAGTGAATGTTAAATGCCTTCCCAACTTACTCCAATAACTAGTCTGATTTCTCACTAAGGAGAGCAATAAAAATAGAGGAACGACAGTTTAGAAGTTTTGCTGTTTTAAACTTTTTTAAGTTTTACTTCGGAGTAGTATCCACTTCCAAGACTGTCAATTAAAAAAAGGTTTCATTTTAAAGTTCAATGTCAAGAACTATTCAAATGTAGTAAATGATTCAAGTTTATACAACGTAGTCCATAAATAACCATTTATTCATACTATAAAATTATCTATATGGCAAAAGGTATTAAATTAAGAGAACTAAAAATCCATTAGATTTTCCAAGGTTGAAATCATTCAGTATATTTGAATGAACCAATCTGAGCTATATGAAGGCTTTATTAGCAGCTATTTAATTCACCACTACACAGGAATTTGAATCCAATTCATGAATCTTATTTAAAAATCCAGATTAAAAGCCTCTTTGCAATGAAGTTGCTAAGCCATGGAGCTATGAGCTGAGTATCTCTGCAGATCATCAGGTAGAGAAGTCAACATGTGAGCCTGAAGCTGGAAGAAACTCCAAAGAGACAAAATCAGAAAAATTAGGCAAAGGAGAAAATCAAATGCAAGGAAAGAGAAAGAAACAGGGAATGGTTACTGACCATGAGATAGAGACACGTTGGGACAATTCACTGATACACGATATACCAGAAAAATCTTTCACAGTGGATCTTTCTGGTAGTAAGAATTGAATTTAAAAATTTGCATTGTACTCTCCTAAAGTTGCATAGTTTTAGGCTGAGTTTGTTTTTTTTTTTTTAATGGGGACAAAAATTCGTCTTGGAAAATTTCTTGAATGAAGCTTTTGTCTCATGTAAGAAGCATGATAGTTTTTGAAAAATTTGGCAATTGTTTTAATGATAATAATAACAATAATAATCAACTATGTAATCTAACAAATAGAGAAATAAAAATAAGAACCAGACATTTCTGTATGGCTTCTTTATATCCCCACTGCCACATACCAGGTTTTGTTTTTATTTTATATATATATATATATATGTGTGTGTGTGTGTGTGTGTGTGTGTGTGTGTGTATATATTTTTTTTTTTGGTAAGTCTTGCTTCCATAACCATCAACAAATACAGCCACATTTCTTCACTTTCTCAAGCTTTCCATTTAATTATGTCTCTTAGATAATTGTTTAGATTATGCCCTGCCTCTTATTTTATAGAGAAAATAAAGATCAACAAGAATAAATCAACTTCTCACTTTGCACCACATTTATCATTCTCTCTCTTGATTCTCAAACAATAGTTCTTAACTTTCTAAAAAATGAAGTCTTTCTACTAGTATTAGTGATCTCCAGCACTCTGATTACGTTCTACAGTATCGCTCCTATATTTTCTAATTCCACTATTTGATGTTTTTTTGAAACCATAAACATACTCAGCTTCCATCATTATTTCTGAAAAACTATCCTTCATCCCTATATCAAAGGAGTTGGAGGGGAAAGAATGGAGTAAAATTGAAAGACCACTGAAACCAGATACAAAAAATATCATGTTACGGCTCTGTTGCTTTTTAATGTTGGAACACAATAAAGCTACTTATCTTTTCGGATCCTTAGTTAATTAATTTACAAAATAGGGTGTCATCTACTCATATTCTTGTATTGATTGAAATCATTTACATGAAAATCCCGATATATTCTATCTGTCATTGCAGAGAGCTCAATAAATAGAAATTGGTATTATCTGGATGTCAAGTTTATAACCTTATAGGTACAGTCTTCTTTTTTCTCCTTCCCAGGCGCACACTCCTTTTGGGTCTATTACTTCTACAGAAGCAGAATGTGCTTCTCTGATTGGGAGCTGGAGAGCTTTCTGTCTGTCCTTCAGCAGTCAACCCAGGTTGCTGTGGCTCCTTACAAGACAAGACTTATATTGGGACAGGAAGATTTGCTATCTTGTCCTCAAAAAAATATACGTTTTGCTTCTATAGCCATCCAATCATTTCCTCGGCTTTGGGACTTGGGGGCAGGTTTTTTTCTTTCAGTTAAGCCTTTCATTCTGATGACAGATGAGTCTAGAAATGGGCATTGATTTTGTGCCTGTGTACCACTTAAAATGGCTCTGTCCCATCTCCAAGAGTTTGTTTGTCATGAGCAAAAGGTAGAAGCTCGTGGAAAAGATCTTGCAAGTGAAATATTTTTTTGTTTGCTTGTTTGTTGTTAACAGAGTTTCTAACTATTGTGTTGGGTGATCTTCAAGATTTACAGTTTTTAGCTACTTTCTTCTAACTGCTTTAATGGTGGCAAACCTTTTCTCCTGTGTTCTTCCAAGGGTGAAATAGTAAGTATATTTCATTTATACTTGGAGAGTTTATTCTAACTTCTTGGGAGTAAAGTTCATTTGTTTGCTTTTAATGTTAGCCCTCTGATAATCTCAGGAAAAATTATGACTTTTTAGATCACCCAGCCTTTGGTTTTTGGATAGGGATGATGTCCTTTTGGAACTTGTAATATCCAAAGTAGAAGTGATACTCCTATATTCTTCTCTTCTCATACTCTACTTAGAGATAGCATTGTATCACTTTACATGAAAGTAGAAACTACCATTTTATGAAATCATCTATTATCCTTATATTACACATTTTAGTAGTGCCTCCATAGACAGCTGAAGTTCCGTTTATTTTTACATGTTTATTTTGTCTGTCTTTTTCAAAGAGGATAACTTTTATTGATCTAAAGTCAAGTTAAATGACTCTTTTCTTGGTAATCCTCAACCATTACACAGAAACATTTACTGAACAGCACAGAAATGTATCTTATTTCTGAAGAACTAGCATGCTCATGCCAGATATTTTCCTTTATATTTGCTAATTAGTATGTTTTTTCAAAAGTTACATTCTTCATATCCAAGGTAAGGTTCTCATTCTGGTATTACACTATTAAAGTCCCTTTTTAATTTTTTAGCTGCATATACTTTCAGCATCAAACTCTTGTTTTTTGGTTTGAGTTTTCTTCCTTATAACATTTTCCTTTATATTTTTATTAAATTGCTTCATTATTTTTGCAAGTATTCTGAAATTTATTAATTTTTTAAAAAAACTCCTAGGTGTTGGTGAGAAAGATTTCTTTTATGTCCGCAGGAATAGCAGATTATATGTTTGGTTTATATATATTCAGGTAGAGAAAAATCACAGCTTTTTCTGTTGACATTTTTAAAAGTTTTATTTATCTTTGATTTTCTGTAATGTAGAAATAATATGTGTAGGAATATTTTTTCTGTTATTTGTCTTTCTTGGTGTCCTCTGCCCTTTCTAGGTCTGTGGTTTTGTGTCTGACATTAATTTACAGAAATGCTTGGTCACCATTGCTTCAAATATTTTTTCTGTTATTTTTTCTCTCTTTCTTCTCCTGTGGTGTTTCCATTACATATATGTTAGACATATGTCCCACAGTACTTGGATATTCTGTTCCTTTTATTCTTCTCTTTGTTTTTCAGTTCTGAAGGTTTTTGTTGTAATATTCTCAAGCTCAGGTCAGATATTCTTTTCTTATCCCTGTCCAGTCTACTAATTAGACCATGAAAGACATTCTTCACTTCTGTGGCAATACATTGTAACTCTAGCATTTAAAATAATCCTTAGAATTATTTTGTCTCTGACTACATTGTCCTTCTATTCTTAATTCTTGTCTATTTATCCATTAGAACTATTAGCAATATTATCCATAGTTGTTTTATGTTTTCAGTCTGGTAATTCCAACATATTTCCCATATCTGATTCTGGTTTGATACTTGCTCTTTCTTTTCAAACTGTGTTAGTTGCCTTTTAGTATGTCTTATAATTTTTTCTTGATAGTTGGACGTGATGTACTGAATAAAAGAAACTATACAAATATGCCATTAGAAGTGTGGTGGCAAGGTGTAGGGGGAGGGTTCACATTCTGTAGTTGTATGATTAGGTCTCAGTAATGTACTGAGCTTGTATCTCTAGAGTGTACATTTTTCATGTGCTCCTCAGTCACATTCTTTCCCCTTGTAAGACAAGAGATCTACAGTGGGCTGCATTGGGGTATTTCCCTTCTGCTACTTGGAAGATTAGAGGGAATTTGAATTGGGTATTTTTCTTCCTCCATGTGAAATACTATATCTAATTGGAGTTGAATATTTCCTTTCCCCAGGTCAGTTAGTCTCTGATAAAACACCAGCACTTTAAGCTCTAGTAAACATGTTTTTACTGAAAGGAGACCTTGTTAAGAACAAGACACCTCTCTGGCATATTTCAAAATATTTCCTTTACCACCCCTCTTTTTTTTTTTTTTTTTCTGGAAGAAACTGGCAATTTTTCTCTAGTAGTCATTGTAAATACCTTGTAGAGTTACTGGGGGTAAAACTCATAAAACTGTGGGAGCCCTACTGTGAGTGAGCCCTGCTGGAATTTTAACTCTGAGTTTTCCACACTGAGTCTCCAGCAATTTGTGAATTGTAGTTCAGGTTTTATTACCTGGCACTGGTTCCAACAGAGGTTGTCACTTGTGGGTTCCTGCTGTAGTAAATTGTGATTACCTCTATTTACGTGTTGGTTTCTCCAATTTGGGAGGTAGTGGTTTGCCCTATGATCTCACTTCTTTTATTAAGAAGAGTTGTTAATTTTTCAAGTTGTTTAGCTTTTCACCCTTTGTTAGGATGAAGTGGCAACTTCCAAGCTTCTTACATCACAACAGAAATAAAAAGAGGATCTATAATTTTTATGATTCCCTACTTCTTTCTCATTCTATCTACAATACACAAATGGTAAATTACCTGTTTGGCAATAGCTTCCTAATCTTCATAATCTCAACATTATTTTTGTATACTTGCTTTTCAGAGCCTTCTCTCATATATTTAGCTAACTTCTGCTAATATCATATATTTAGAAAATTGACTATTTTTTCCCCAGGCTTCCTGGTAGATAACTTATAAATGCATAAAATCTTCTAAGTGATAGGAGTGTCTTTGTTATTTATGGTGTTATTTTCCACTGCATCTAAATTTATGCTTATGAGATCACTCAGGATGAAGCCTGGTCTTACCAGAAAGACCATGTGTGAGCCAGGTGATATCACCTCAATTTCTCCAGAGAGAAGAGGGGAGCTGGAGATTGAATTTGGTCACATGCCCAATGATTCAATTATGTCAATATTTGTCCAATAAAACATCCAGACACATAGCTCAGGTGTGCCTCCTGATTGGTGAACACATGCATATGCTTAGATGGTGACACATCTTGATTCCATGGGGAGTGGACATGGGAGCTCTGAATTCCAGAACTTCTTAGACCTCATTCTATGTGTCTTTTCATTTAGCTAATTCTGATTTGTGTATTTGAAAATATAACTATAATCATGAGTACATGGCAATTGTCTGATTTCTGTCAGCTATTTTAGCAAATCATTGAAGATGATGGGGTTGTGGGAATCTCTGAATTCATAGCCAGTTGGTTGGAAAAATGCATGGCCTAGAGACTCTCAAACTTGTGGTTGCATCTGAAATAAGGACAGTTTGTTGGGGACTGTGTCCTTAACTTGTAGGGTTTTCACTAAATCAGGGTAGTTTGTGACCAAATTGCACTGCAGTCTGGAAATCTAAGAGATATCTTAACAATCATTAAATGTCACTGAGAAGACATGTTTCTTACTCCATGTTTCACTCCTTGTATATGTGTGAACCTCATTTTTCATCTATAAATTTTTACTTTTGAGAATTAAATGGAGGAAAAAATTTCAAAGCCTGTGAAATGTGTGGCATTTATAATGTATGTGCATTAAATGAATGAGGAACATTTTTATTTTCATAAATAATTAGCAAAAATTAGGACTTGTAAAATATTAATTCCTACCCCCTTAAGCAACATGAAAGATTGACAGTATTGACAACAATATGACAGATTATTCCACTCACCTGTTTGCAAAAGGTTGAGCTGATCTGAATTTAGAGTTTTGAATTCATTGGAGTTTTATACTTTAATCACCTGCATCTATTATAAAGTTAAATGAGAAATTGTGCAAGCATATAAAATGAGATAGTTCTTAGTTTGGTAAAGTTAATCGAATTGAAGTATATTATTCTCAATGAAACTTTGAGTGCAGAAAAAAGAATAAGAAAAATAGAAAATCGACATTAGAATAGAGAGTAATAATTGTCATGACTTAGATTGAAATAGTTGCTGAAATTATTGTGCAAAAATTTAAGCAGAAGAACTATTACATGCTCTCAAAGAAGTCACCCATGAAGCATCTAATCATCACCCATGAGGCATCTAACCCTCATGCCTCATGGGGGACTTGCTTGAGAACATGTAAGTTGGTTTGGAGATTAGTTCCTAAAATAAAGAGGCAATATTGATGGATAAACTGGTGAAGTTCCAATAAATTTTCTTAGTTTTAATATGCGCTCTATGGTAATTTGAGATGTTAACAAGAGGAGAGGCTGGATGTGGGCAATGCAAGAATTCTATATTATGTTTGCAACAGTGTATAATTTTAAAACATGTCAAAAATAAAATTTAAAGAAAAGCTTAACTTACTACTGGTTGCTAGCACTTTGTATTGAAAGAAGAGGGTGGATTCTACAGGGCATAAGGGAATTCTGACTATAATTTGTATATATCTTGAAGGTGAGGGTGTTTACATGACTGTATTCATTTTTAAAAACTCATTATACTATATATTTAATTAGATTGGATTTTTGTATGTTATAATATAACATTCAAAATGTAGAGACTTACCTTAGAGATATTCCTGCTTTGGTTCCAGACCATCATAATGAAACAAATATTGCAATAAAGCAAGTCATACAAATTTTTTGGTTTCCCAGTGCATATAAAAGTTAAATTTATACTCTACTGTAGTCTATTCACTGTGCAATAGCACTATGTCTATAAAACAACGTACAAACCTTAATAAAAAGTACTTTGTTGCTAAAAAATGCTAAGAGTCATTTGAACTTCCAGCTAGTCACAATCCTTTTGCTGGTGGAAGATCTTAACTCAATGTTGATGGTTGCTGACTGATCAGGGTGGTAGCTGCAATGGTAAGGGTGACTTAATTTCTCTTTCTTTTGAAACAGAGTCTTAATCTGTTGCCCAGGCTGGAGTGCAGTGGTGCGATCCTGACTCACTGCAACCCCCGTCTTCCCAATTTAAGAGGTTCTCCTGTTTCAGCCTCCCGAGTAGACAACTACTTAAAATGAGACAAAAATAAGGTTTCCTGCATCAGTTGACTCTTCCTTTTACGAAAATACTTACCTGTAACTTCTGATGCTGTTCGATAGCACTATACTCACAGTAGAACTTCTTTCAAAACTGGAGTCAATCCTCTCTAACCCTGCCACTGTTTATCCATTAAGTTTATGTAATATTCTAAATCCTTTGCTGTCATTTGAACAATATTTGCAGCATCTTCACCAGATGTAGATTCCTTCTTGAGAAAACTTTGTTCATCCTTAAGAATTAACTCCTCATTAGCTACAGTTTTATTATAAGATTTCTGCAATTAAACCACATTTTTAGGATCCACTTCTAATTCTAGTTATCTTGCTATCTCTACCACATCTGCAGTGACTTCCTCTGCTGAAGTCTTGAACCTTTCAAAGTCATCCATGACGGTTGGAATCACTTCCTCCAAACTCTTGTTTATGTAGATATTTTAACCTTCTCCTATAAACATGAATGTTTTTAATGGCATCTAAAATGGAAAATCTTTTCCAGAAGGTTTTCAATTTACTTTGCCTGGATCCAGTAAAGGAACCACTATCTATGGCATTTATAGCCTTACAAAATTTATTTCTCAAATAATAAGACTCAAAATTCAAAATTAGTCATAGATTCATGACATGCAGAAAGCGCGGTGTTTTAACAGGCATGAAAAGCAACATTAATCTTCTTGTACATCTGCATCAGAGCTTCTGGGTGACCAGGTGCATTGTCAATGAGCAGTAACCTTTCAAAAGTAATATTTTTAAAAAAATAGAAGCCACAGAAAGATCTCAAAGAGTGCTGCCTCCTCAGATCCAGAACAGAGGTATTTAACCTTTGTTTTCCAGTTTAGTTATCAAAGCATTGTGTGAACAAAATACTGAGTGTCACGCTGGCATTACAAAGGCCCAAAATTTTGAGCTTTTAATGAGATTGAGAAATATTTTATGAGATTTAATTCAATATGCCTTAACACATCCATGAAGTAGTTAAGTAAACAGTACTACCCATTTTAATACATAGTAAACAGAAGCACGGGTAAGTGACATACTCATACTTTAAGCAATAAGAATGAGAAGAAACCACAGAAGCTTGGGGCCTTCTCTCTAGCTCTAACCCAAAGAAAACTAACTGTTTTTTTTTTTTTCTTTTCTTTTTTCTTTTTTTTTAACACTGCTTATTAGTATAGTATCTTTTTCCAAAGCCAGTACTCTTTTTTTCAATAATGTGGTAAAAACTGAGTATAACCCTTAATCCAAGCTAGGCCTCTGCTTCTATCTGAATTGGTACAAAATTAAGAAATTATCTTGTAAGAACTAAAATTGTATTTGAAATTTTTATTTTAGGCTGCAAAAACAAAAACAAGCAAACAAACAACAAATAACTTGAAAATAGGCTTGTCCAATGATGTAAATTCACCCTTTTCACATCATTGTAAAGGGAAGCAGAAGGTAGACTCTACCACAAAGAAAAGATGCTTAGTTAATGGAAGTTAAGTTTAAAAGTACAGTTAAATTCAGGCTACCTTCTGAAAATCCTGTTTTATTCACCTCACTCTGGTACCAGTAACTATACTGAATCAGGTTGCTTCACAGTTAACTATGTCACCTATAACACAATAATCCATTAACAATCTAATACACTTATTGGGTGTGGTCATACTGGAACTTCTTAATCATAGAGTTGTCTTGCCAAAGTGGATGGATGCACTATTTCACAAGGTCCAATAATTCTTTTTTCAGATATTTTTATGACTGTATGTAGTAAATACTACAGGGATAGCACTATAGTATTATAGTCATGAGACTAAAGTGGAAATAAGACTATTTTTGACGAAAGATACCATTAAATTTCAGACTGTAGAGCCATATTTATAATACCTCAGGCTAATTAGTGTTAATTTGGGGGGTGAACGTTTTTTGTTTGTTTGTTTGTTTGTTTTTTGCTACAGCAAGAATGGACTATTGGATTGTCATTAGAGGAAGGTCTAGATTTCCTGCTCTTAATAAAATTACATTGAATTCATTTTTAGAGGTGATGAAGAATTCCTTTTTGAGAAGTTAGTGTTAAGGTCTTTGAACGTGAACACATTGTTTGTAGTGCTGTCCATTCCTCTCCTGAGATTTTAGCTTACTACTGGAAATCCTTATCCAATTATAATAGCTTTTTCCTCTATATTTTTAAAATAATTTCCTTCGCTTTGATTAGACACTTTGATCTTTTTTTTTTGTAACCATATTTCATCTAAATGCAGCTTTTTCTGAACTTTAAAGATAGAATCCCATTTTTAATGAATCGAAGTAGCAAAATCATATTTTTCATTCTTTTAGGAAATAGCTATTGCCAAAGTGAAGATGTAGATCATACCTAGTCTTGTTCTATAATGGGGATGAGGTTTGCAGAAGAATTTTCTTTATAAAATTGAACTTCAAGGGATGTCAGTGTTTATGATTCCATTCCATTCTAGAAATTTGAAATACATAAATTGAAATCCTTAATAAAATTTGGATTTAATTTGATAAAATGTAAACAAACAAACAAAAAAACAAAAACAAACTAATCTTTTTATCTAATGAGTAGGTCTCAACAGTGGGCTTATAATATGCAGTAAATCATGCTATAAACAGTCTTTTTGTTTAAGGTTCTTCTTTCATCCAAGTTTTGTTGTTTCAGTTTTAGAGCACAGACAGACTAGATTTAGCATAATTCTTATTCTAATGGCCCTAAGAGTTTGTTGGACATGAGCATTGGCTTCAACATAAAGTCATCAGCTGCATTAGTCGATCAGAAGAGAGTCAAACTGTTTTTTGAAGTTTTGAAGTCATACATTGGCTTCTCCTCTCTAGCTATGAAAGTCCTAAAAGGCATCTTCTTCCAATAGAAGGCTGTTTCATTTACATTGAAAATCTGTTTTTAGTGTAGCCACCTTCATCAATTATCTTAGCTATTTCATCTGGATAACTTGATACAGCTTCTGCATCAGCACTTGTTGCTTCACCTTGCACTTTTATGTTACAAAGATGACTTCTTTCCTTAAACCTCATAAATCAGCCTCTGTTAGCTGCAAATTTTTCTTCTGCAGCTTTCTCACTTTATTGTAGACTTCATAGAATTAAAGAGAGTTAGGGCTTTCCTCTGCATTAGCATAAGAAAATGTGGCTGGTTTGATCTATCCATATCACTCAAACTTTCTTCATATCAACAATAAAACCTTTTTGCCTTTTATCATTTGTATGTTCACTGATGTTGCACTTTTAATTTCTTCAAGAATATTTTCTTTGCATTCACACTTAGCTAACCATTTGGCACAGGAGACCCAGCTTTTGGCCTATCTTGGCTTTTTTAGCCTTCTTCATACGTTTAATAATTTCTAGCTTTTGATTTGAAGTGAGAGATGTACAACTCTTCCTTTCACTGGAACACTTACATGCCATTGTAGGGTTATTTTAATATTTTTGTGTCTCAGGGATTAGGGGAGTTTCTTTCCCCAAGAAGAGGGAGAGAAATGGAGGAACAGTCAGTTCGTGGCGCTGTCAGTACACACACACTTATCAATTAAGTTCTCCATCCTATGTGGGCACAATTTGTGGCACCCCAAAACAATTATAATGGTAATATCAAAGATTACTGATCACCAGGTTACCATAATAGATATAAAAATAATAAAAAATTTGCTCTATTGAATTACCAAAATGTGAAACAGAGATTCAAAGTGAGCACATACTATTGGAAAAATGATGCCAGGAGAATTGACACAGGGTTGTCACAAACCTTCAACTGTATAAAATAAAGTATCTATAAAGCTCAATAAAGTGAAGCACAATAAAACAGGGTATGTCTGTATTGGTTTCTTATGGGTATTATATTTATAGATTACAAGGCAATATGAAAGATTTTTCCTTGAATCTTACTACAATAAACTTGTAGTTTCCAATAACCCATTTTATTTCTAGATCTTTTAATTTGCTAATGTTATTTTAATTTATTCAGTATAACAATTCTGCTAAAGCCTAGTGTAAATACACAAGAAATTAATGTATCATAGGTTAATTAAATATGAATTCTAAGAAAATGTCAACATGTGACCTATTTTTGCGTATTCTGAGGCAGGATAGTGTTTAAGGCTCAGAGTTAACTTTTTTCATGTCATCCTAATATAGTGATAACAAAAATCACTTTCTGTATAGCACTTAGAAGGAATAAGGCATTGCATTTTCAAAGTTTACATAAAATGTCTAAATGCCAGAGCAATTATGAGGGATGAATACTATTATTGTTTCCAACTTAGATATTAGCAAAGTTTACAGAAATTAAGTAAATTAGTAAATTCATAAAATTAGTATGCCCTAGAGCTTAGCAACAAACCAGATTCTAAAGCTGCATTGTTAAGTAGCATCATAACAATCAAATTCTGGGTTTATTTTCTACTATGTCCTAAAAATTGTTATCATCTTTACTTCTATTTCTATCAAACTATTTACACACTTGTATTATTCCCATATAGCACAATATTTCAAACTATTTTATGAAGGATGAAACCCCAAATTTCTTTAACCTTTCCCTATTAAATATATATTAAATCTAAAAACTACAACTGAAGGTGGAAGCAATCAATGTAAGGATAATACATAATGAGAAAAACATATTTGTGGCTAAAATTGACAGCTTTCGATTATTTTAAAATCAAGACTGTTAAAGAAAATTAGCCAAACCCATCATGTTAATGAATTCAACTGTGGAATTTTAATGTGAGAGGAGTTAAGTTTTAATTTTGGTATTTTTACTGCTGCTTTATTTAACATTTATTGAATGCTAGAAATTTTTAAGACTAGTGCAAAATCTGGAATGTTTTTCAGTATATTTTAAGATAGTAATGACCTATCTATACAAATATATACTTACTTGGTACTTAAAAATGAATAAAGCTCACAGATTATAGTAGATTAAAAAACCTTCAAATATTGATATTCTTCACTTAAACCCAAGGAGTCTGAGGTGATTTAGAGCAGTTGGATCTGTTTCAAAATGATATTCAAGGCAAGTTTTTACCCAAGCATTATTCCTGTTGCTACGCAAATGAGTAAGATTCAATAACATATATATTAAATTATAAATACTCATTTATTTTGATCAATGTATGCTGTTCTACTCTGCATATGTATATAAAAATAATGTTTCTCCTTATTGCAACATAATATGTGTGGTATGTTGGTTAAGAGCTAGAATTTTAACCACTTTTACCCTCACTTGTGTCTTTATTTTTCTATTTTCCAGCTTCCATAATTCAGATCTGTAACTATTCACTTCCAAATCCCCTGGCCCTATTGTCTCTTTGTCTGCCACACCCATGTAGCAAAATCCCAACCCAATTACTTGCCTATATCATCCCTCCACCAAAGCAGCTAATTGTTTAACTGATAAATTTGTCTCATGTTTTTTGATGAAAATGGAGGTCAATCAAATACTCCCACTGGGACAAAAAGCTAACCTGGTTAGGTGCAGTGGCTCACACCTGTAATCCTAGCACTTTGGAAGGTGGTGGAGGCAGATAACCTGAGGCCAGGAGTTCAAGACCAGCCTGGCCAACATGGTTAAACCTCATCTCTACCAAAAATACAAAAATTAGCCAGGCACGGTGGTGCGTGCCTGTAATCCCAGCTACTTGGGAGGCTGGGCCATAAGAATCATTTGAACGTGGGAGACAGAGGTTGCAGTCAGCCAAGATTGTGCCACTGCACTCCAGCCTGGGAGACAGAGTGAGACTCTGTCTCCAAAAAAAAAAAAACAAAGGTAATGTAACCACTCCACTTGTTTTCTAAATCAAATTCAGTTCCCTCTTATTGTCTCTAAAATGCATGTACATGCACCTCCTCTCGTGTATATTCAATCATTTTCCTATTTAGTAAACCTTTACTACCTTCCTTTTCTTAAATACAATAGTCACTTCTATGTCCTTGTCTCTTAAGAACATTTAATTTACTTAATCACACTTTTTGAGCCTTTTGTAAATCTTTCCACACATTTTTCTTTCAATATCTTTGTGTCATTTTGAAATGGTATATGTTGTAAACATGTTCATTGATTTTCTTTTTTTAAAAAATTTCTGTTAAACAATATTTCCCTTTCATTGACATACTAATCTCTCATATTTAATAGAATTTCTGAGGTATTAGTTTTAAATTGACTGATATAAACTGTGTATTTTCTGTTTCTTCATTTTATTGATATTTTATTATTCCTTTTTGATGTCTTTTTGATAGTTTAATATTTTTATTTTATAAATTTCTTCTTTATTATAATTTCATTTAGACATTTTCTTGTTCTTTTTTCAGTAATAATCATAGACTTACTATAACCTATCTCATTGTTTACCACTTGCTAAACATTGTCAGAAACTAGCTATTATTTAAATCAAATTTAAATAATGTTTCCACACATTGCACTGCTGGTATCATACATTTTACTGATACATGTTTATAAACCTAACCAAACATTATTCATTTTTAGTTTGTTGCAGTTAATATTAATTTATATGTACTCGAATTAAAACTCTGTTGATGCTTTTCTTTTGTTGTTTTTCCTTTAATTTGTTTTAGTGACAGGATCTCACTCTCTCAGTTCATCATTTCTAGAGGGTATTATTATTAACTTAGATTTTAATGAGTGTTGGTAACTTGCTTGTTTGTTTTACTTTTCATTGTTCTTGTTAGGCTTTGTCTAATTTTGTTAAGGTTCCTATTGAGATTGAGCCAGTGGTCTTTTAAGTATTGTGTCAACTTTCTATGCCCATTTTTAATGTTCTTTCTCCTACTCTTCATGATTTGCATGTGATATACACAGATGTGGTTTTCTTTTTTTTTTTTTTTTCGAGGCGGAGTCTCGCCCACTGTGGCTGAGTGTAGTGGCATGATCTCACCACTGCAAGCTCCACCTCGGTTTACTTTATCTCCTGCCTCAGCCTCCGAAGCACAGGCGCCGCTTGCACCTAGCCCGCTAATTTTTGTATTTTTAGTAGAGATGGGTTTCACTGTGTTAGCCAGGATGGTCTCTGATCTCCTGATCTGTGATCCGCCTGTCTCGGCCTCCCAAAGTGCTGGGATTACAGGCTTGAGCCACCGCGCCCGGCCAGATGTGGTTTTCTTTCTACTTAACTCACTTTTGGCTCATTGAGCGGGCAAAGGATCCCTTATTAAATAAATGGTGTTGGAAGAGCTGCATATGAAAACGAAACTGAATCCCTTCTCTACACCTTATACAAAAAATTAACTCAAGATGGAGTTTAAGGACTGAAATGTAAAACCCAAAACATTAAAACTCTAGAAGAAAACCTAGGCAGCACGACATCGTGACATAGGTATATGTACCATGACAAAACAAAGCAATTCCAACAAAAGCAAAAGTTGACAAATGAGATCTAATTAAACTAAAGAGCCTCTGCACGGCAAAAGAAACCATTATCAGAGCGAACAGGCAACCTACAGAATGGGGGAAAATTTTTGCAATCTATTCATCTGACAAAGGGCTGATATCCACAATCTACAAGGAACTTAAACAAATTTACAAGAAAAATATAGCTGTATCAAAAAGTGGGCAAGTGATATGAATAGAGACTTCTCAAAAGAATATATTTATGCTGCCAAAAAACATGCAAAAAAGCTCAACATCACTAATCATTAGAGAAATACAAATCAAAACCACAATGAGATACCATCTCAAGTCAGTCAGAATGCTGATTATTACAATGTCAAGAACAAAAAATATATAGACTAAAAGAAATATGGGATGTAATAAAAAATAACATATTTGTTATTAGGTTGGTGCAAAAGCAATCATGGTTTTTGCAATTACTTTTAATTCTGCAATTACATTTACTTAACTTATTTGTTATTAGGTTTGTGCAAAAGTTATCATAGTTAATGATAACTTTCTGTTTCTGGAGAGGGCTGTCTTCCTGGCTTACAGGGGCTGCCTTCTCCTTGTGTCTCTATATGGCCCTTCCTCTGTTTATGTGCATGGAATGAGATAAAACTCTGGTCTTTCTTCCTTTTCGTACAGGGACACTAATTCTATCAACTTTTTGTTACTAAATGGTTTTATTGTTCAAATGTTGAAATTTATGTCCAATGATGGGGGTGGGACCCCATGGGAAGTATTTTGGTCACGAGGCAGATTTCTCATGAATAGATTAATGCTTTTCCTTGGGTGAATTTCACTTGTGTTAGTTCTTGCAAGAGATCGTTGGTAAAAAGATCCTGGCATCTCTTTACTTTCTCTCTTGCTTCCTCTCTCACCATGTGATCTCTGCAGATGCTGGCTCCCTTTTCCCTTCTGCCATGATCACACAGCAAGTGAAGAAGCAGAAGAGAAAGTAGAGAGTTGCCAGGACCCGACAGTCTCTCATCAAATACAGATGCTGATGGCACCATGCTTCTTGTCCAGCCTGCAGAACTGTGAGCCAAATAAACTTCTTTTCTTTATAAATTATAAAAATAAATTTATAAATTTATTTTTATGTAAATTATCAAGTATTATACTGTAGAAACACAAAACAGACAAAGACAAGGGTCCTACCCTTATGACCTATTGTATCCTTAATTACTTTCTGACAGGCTCTGTCTCCAAAAACAGCCATATTGGAAATAAGGGCTTCAACATATGAATGTAGGAGGACATGGTTCAGTCTGTAACAGAGGTCATACTTTTAAATAGGCCTAACCTCACAGTAGATAACAGATTAATTGCTTTTGATACATTGTTACAGTATTCTGTTCTGATTTAACTGGAATAGTTATTTGTTTAGACAATAGGTAGTCTGTTTTACTCTGTTTGCTAGTCTAAGATTTTGCCTCTGTTGGGGCTGTATGAGTATAGCAAAATTCTACTAACTTTCAATCCCTTCAGCTAGAAACATCCCAAGAACTTTGAAAATACCACAACGTTTTGAAGAATAAATTATACTTTCCATGTTCACAAACTGTTTTATGCCTATTTTCATTTTTAATTGTCTCTTTAGAAAAATTGCATTTCTGCTCTATGACAGATAAAAAAGTAAGATCTTTTATAATGGAAAGAACTGAGTATGCTATGGGTTAATGAAAATAAATACAATACAAAAATAATAATGAAAAATATTTTGTTCATTAAAATATATCATTAACCTTGAAAGGCAGTTGAAATAGAGGAAATATGTTTGTAATACATGTCTCTAAAAAGAAATTTGTTTCCAGTTTAATGTAATAAACAGCTCAGTTAAAAAAAAATGAAATAATTTATACATCTACTTCACAAAAGAGGGTTTTAAAATAGTTGATAAATGTCAAAAAAGTGCACAATTTCACTGATCATCTAGTTTTTGCCTTGTCTTTTGAAAACTTTGTAGGAATTATTTATATAACAAGTTCTTTGTCATATATTTATTACAAATACTTTCTTCCCATATATTAGTTGTGCTATAGTTTGGATATTTGTCTCCACCCAAATGACATGTTGAATTGTAATCCTCAATGCTGGAGGTAGGGCCTCATGGGAGGTGTTTGAGGCATGGGGGCGGATCCCTCGTGACTTGGTGCTTTCTTTGTGATAGTGAGGTCTTCCAAGTTCTGAGGTCCTTTAAAAGTTGTACCACCTCCCCTGACCCCATTCTCTCTCTTTTTCTTGATTCTGCTTTGGCCGTGTGACATGTTTGCTGCCCCTTCACCTTCTACCATGATTCTAAACTTCCTGAGACCTCCCTAGAAGTCCAGCAGATGCCAGCACCATGCTTCCTGTAAAGCCTGCATAACCATGAACCAATTAAACCTCGTTTTTTATACATTACGCAGTTTCATGTATTTCTTCAGAGCAATGCAAGAACAGCCTAATACAACTTGCCTAACAGATTTTTTTAAAAAGTGTTCTTTGAAGAGCAGATGTTTAAATTTTAAGTTGTTTATAATTTTTTAATGATACTTTTTCCTTTAGGCTAAGAAAAATATGTCTATTCCAAGGTTGCAGATACAATATATAATGTTTGTTTCTAGGAGTCTTATTGTTTTGTAAGTCTCTAATCTTTCTTATATTAATGGTCTTATATTTTCTGAAGTATGTATCTATGCTAATTTGCCATTGTATGCTGTAAAATTTGTAGAAATGATGTTTGCTCTGTCTACTGACTTGCCTTGCACTGACTCCTTTGTTAAAAATAAATTTACTGTTATGTATCAGTCTATTTATTGACTCCTTTTCATTTATCTATTAGTCTATAGTTATACAAAACCTCACTAAACTATGTATAAGAAGTCTACTAATAATTCAGTTGTTCCAGTTATCCTACATTCTTGGCATTTCCATATAAATTTTAGAACAAGCTTATCAATTTCTACAGAACAGTTTTTAAGATTTTTATTTGTTATTTTGTCAAGTCTGTAGGGTTTTTTTTAGTGGGAGTCAACATAATATTGAGTCTTCCAAACCATTTCCATAGTATAGAGGCAAATTTATTTAGATGTTTAAAAATTTGGCTTAAATACATTTTCTTGAACTTTTGTGCATCTTTTATTAAATTTATTTTTAGGCATTAATTTTGCATACCATTTTCATTGGCATTATTTTTTAACTTTATTTTTAATAGCAAAAAATAAAATACAAGTCAATGTCTATCAATAGGAGAAGTTATAAGCAAAATGTGGTATATACATACAGTGAGATACATCTCAGCAATACAAAGAACAAGCTGCTAATGTATGCAAAAATATAGAAGATTCAGCAAATCATATGTTAGGAAAAATAAGCCTAACACAAAAAGGATATACTCCTCCGTGTTAATAGAAATCAGAGTGGTGCTTGTTTATAGCTGGGTGGGGGATGTCTGAAAAAAAGCACCAGCAAACTTCCCAGGATGCAGGAAATATTCTACAAGTTGACTTTGCTGGAACATGAATGTATACATTTGTCAAATCTCATTAAAAAGCACTCTTCTGTTTATATTACTATATATAATTATACAGCAATATAAACATGTTTATCTAAGTAAAGCATTAAAGGTGAAAATAAAAACATTATTGAAAAAAGGAAGCTGAAAAACAGGTAGCTAGGTAACACATTAATTTTGGATGTTGAAATATCAACTATTGTTTTAAAATGTACCTGTGATTTGTTTTAACTCATTTAAATTGGATATCTTAAGTCATAAAAACACAGAAATCACCGTCATAAAGTAAAAAGTATTTACTTACAGTTTCCTAGATTCAAGAATGGTAGCCAACCACAGAGAGCAACACAGAAAGGATCAAGGTCAGTCAGGAGGCAGAGAGAGTGAGGGGAAAGAATGGTTGAGAGCCTTTATTGTGTTTGTTACAGGATGGAATTGTCAGCGCAAGACCAGCAGGATGTGCAGGTTTAGGATGAGCTAGTTTAAATACTTTCAGCGAGCTCCAGGTTGTAGGGGCTATCCTGAGTGCCTGGTAGCTGGCCCTGGAGTGATTAGAGCTAGAGAATATTGGTAATGAGTGTGAGAGCCTGACAAAGGTGGTAATTGGGGGATATAGGCTTTGCTATATTGGTTTACACAGAAAAGCACACTTTCATAGGAGTTGTTTGCTATCTCTAGAAATTAGCTACCTATGAGAGGGACAGTCTCTCCAGGGTCAGCAAGGTCCCAAGATGTGAAAACATTACAGAATATAGAAAATAAAAAGCATGATTAATATATCCATCATAAGATGCATAATACCTTGTTTTTCTTAACGAACAGGTCTAGGGATCTTAAAACCAATGAAAGTCATATTACTGTTACTGAGCCATCAATGATCTCACTGCCCAATGTGCATCAAGGCCAATACTATGGCATGGACTTTTGGAAAAAACAAAGTTTTATTGCATGCCAACCCACAAAAAGTTACCAGAAGACACTCAAATCAGTTTTCCTAAGCCGGCGTTTGGGCCTAGTTTTATAAGCATAAGATAATGAGGTGAGATCTAATTGGATATTGCAATGAGGTGATGCCAGGAGGCATAATCTGATTAAATCCTGCCTTGGGGTTACACCTGGGCTCCATCTGATTGGATTTTGGATGCCGCCATGTGGTGTCCACTTCTTAATTCCATCCCTGCCCCTCAGTCCAAGCATTTAGGTCCCTCCTGTGGTTGCATACTTGGTTCACCTGGGCATGCTAAAGTTACGTGACCTTCAACATGGTGGTCCTTGGCAACTGAAAACAACACACAACTTTGTTACTTACAAGTTGAGCCAGATTGGTCTGGAGTGGCTACATTACTATGCTAGGCAAAAACTCAAAATGCCAGTCAAGATCTTGCATTGTAGTTTGGTGGTTTGAAGAAAAGGATTGCTAATATGCATTTGACAGCACCAAGGGAAATTTACCTAAACAAAGACTTAGAAGATATTTAGATATCTAACTTGAGCCACTCAGTTGTAAGAGAACAAAGAACAGTGGGAAATACTTTTTCTCCAGATAAGAGATCCTTGAGTCTTTTGCTATTTATGCTAGATCCAAAAAAAAAAAAAAAAGAGCGAGAGAGACCAGAAAAAGAGTTTCACACATGTGAATTCACTTTTCAGTGAACAGTGAGTAAAAACTCTTAAATGAGGTATATTCCTTATTTACTGCTTTTTATCATTATGAATATACACAAGGACAGAGTGTCCAATGGAAAAACCAGACAAAGGTCTTAGAATCCCCTTAAAGTCAGTGGAGCCACTTATAACAGACTTCTTTATTTTCTACCCCAGTTCTATGCACTTCATTTTCTTGACCATAAGCAAGACCCAAGAAAACCTGCCACTGCTACCTTGGTTGGGAAACCAGGTCAGTGCCTTTGCCTGCTTGTTGTTCAGGTCAAGCAGCCTCTCATACAGTACCAACTGACGGAAAGGCCATGGAACCTGAGTGAATGATGTAAGACTCTGACTTTCCCAGTGGCTGCCTGCAGAAAATTGGTATCACAATCTTGAAGAGCAAGAGACATACATTCCTGTGAGGACCACGTGGACCAATGAAACAGTAGGTTTAGGTTGAAGCCAGAGAATATCTATGTCTCCCTTCTTTCCCTAGATATATACTGTTTTATAACAGTTCATATTCGCCTTTACGATTATGTCCTATAGGACTAAAGAATTAGCTCTGTTTATAGCAATCCCATGTCATTTCAGTAAGGCAGTTCCCATAAACTGTTAACATGTAAGTTTTGCTTCAGGTTCTGTTTTTGACTTAAAGAAATCTTGTTAGGCCAGCATGGTGGCTCACACCTGTAATTCCAGCACTTTGGGAGGCAAAGGCGGGCAGATAACTTAAGGCCAGGAGTTCAAGACTAGCCTGGCCAACATGGTGAAACCCTGTCTCTACTAGAAATACAAAAAAGTTAACCAGGTGTGGTGGCTCACACCTGTAATTCCAGCAATTTAGGAGGCCGAAGTAGGTGGATCACTTGAGGCCAGGAGTTTGAGAGCAGCCTGGCCAACATGACAAAACTCCATCTCTACTAAAAGTACAAAAATTATCTGGGCATGGTGGTGCATATCTGTAGTCCCGACTATTTGAGAGGCTGAGGCAGGAGAATCTCTTGAACCTGGAAGGCAGAGATTTCAGTGAGTCGAGGTCATGCCACTGCATTCCAGCTTAAGTGCTAGAGTGAGACTCTGTCTCAACAACAACAACAACAAATCTTGTTAGAATTAGGAGTGGAATAGAAACACATAGTGCTAGAAGTGAAATAAGACAGTTACCACCGTGAATTAAAGAATAGCAGTAGCACATTGGAGTTACATTATCTTTTTATCTGATACTCTACACACTCTAAAAATGAACTTTACTAGGTATATTCCAACCACACTTCTAATTGTTTTTTTTTTTTTTTTTTTTGATGAAGTGTGAGTGCTGAAGGATGCTTTCCTTTAAGTTCTTCAGTCTGATTTCAAAATGGAAACCTAATTGAACTCCTGAGTAGGCACAAATTGATTGATTCATCTCTTAATCTTAAGCATTTAGAATATTCTATTTAGATTAATAACTTAGAGATGAAAAGGAATGTTAAATATTGGGTTGTCTTTGATTCGTCACATATTTTTCATTCGTGATCTATTTGCATCACTTTTTCTGGTATTTACTGGACAATAAAAAGCTTTTCATAAGAACTACAGGTTCAGGTTAATTTTCTTTTATAAATTCCGACTGAGGTTTTCTCATTCATAGAATATTGACAATAATGAGCAATAGTATTTCAGTCTCCAATGCAACCAAAATATGCAAATCATTTAGTGCCTTTGATCTTATTATTTTAAAACAGTTGAATATTTTTATAAAGATTAACCCAATGCATATTTAAATTTGAATAATTAATGTAATTTATTTGAAGCCCTTAATTCTCTACTGTTTTGTCCCAAACAATCAAGATATTTATATATATTTATGCATGTATATATATGTGTGCATGTATATATAGGTGGGTGTGTATAAATATCTATATATCTTTATAGAGATAGATATAGATACCTACAGATACAGATAGATATCTAGATATCTTTACAGATGATATACATGTCTATATCTATCTGTCTATGAATAGATATATATAGGGATATATAAATATAAATATGAACGTTTAGAGATGATAGATAGATAGATAGATAGATAGATAGATGTATCTTCATCTCTCCCCAACTGACTGCAGTGCTTCTAGCTAATTTTGCTATTTCCATTTTGATTTTTCCATATATTCCATGATAGAAAGCTAAGAAATAACTGTTAATCAAAATGTGGAAAATATCTGAGATGTATAAGTTTCCACCAAACTGGTGGGTCAGGTGGGAGCCTCAAGCAAAGATTGGCAATAGACAAGCTGCAGGTCAGGCAGAAGTGTTCCCACTGTGTTCAGGCATTGATGGGAGCAGCCTAGAGAGAGTGTATCCTTGGCATGAATAGTGTAATAAATACTAAAGTGAGACAGCTGGAAATTGTCAGCTTACTACACTTCTCACATCAGGAAGATCTGAGATCCATACCATGGATACCACAGTCCATCTTTTCCATTGTACAAATCCATTTCACACATATTTGCTCCCTCTTTCAATATCTATTATAATGTATCCTCATCCTCGGCTATAATTTCCATAGTATAGCTCTTTTCTGGGAATATGATTCCAATTCTCACTCCTAAAGTATCTGAGCTGTGGTTACCATATCTTCTTAGGATGGAGCTACTGTTACATATGTCCATTTATAGTTACAGCTGAACAGCAAAATACGAAGAGATGCTCAAGTAGATAATTTGAATTCCACGTAAATTCTTCCCTGCCTCCATTTTTTTTAAAGCAGCCTTAAGTTGTCTGACTGATCAGAGTGTATTGTCCCCACCAGAATAGCCACCCCTCTTCTCACCTTCTTATCCCTATACACAAGGGCCAAAAAAAAAAAAAAAAAGCCCCATTTGTAGCTTGATCGCTGGCATGAGTGCCCTGTATTTGGGGACCACAACCTTCCAACTGCAGAGTCCATAGCTGGGGTGACTGGAAACACAGAGTCCCCTAGAATATAAAGAAATTGCTCTGGATATCAGAATGATGATATATGACACTACTGATTCTACTTCTTAGTTCATGGAACTATCTGTTCTTCCTGCTAAGAACACAGTGCCCTATGTACGTCTCTAATTTAGTACGTATGGAGAATTACTTCTCTATTGATGCTTCAGCTGCATCTTCAGTAGTCTGCTGCAATGTTCTATCAGGCCGTTCTTAATGGTGTACATATGACATAACAGTGCTATGTAATTGGTCTTTTGCTCAGATACTACATGGTGTGTAATTCCATGCTTGTAGATCACACATTCTCTAAGCTTGTGGCTAGTGATTCTCTCTGAGGCTTTGTAGGCAGGAAAGGTGAGTACGCCCTTGGAATATGTATGTATCACCATGAGAAGGAACCTTTCAGAATAGGAAAGATCAAATGTTGTCCATTTGTAAGCAAGTGGCCGGCTGATCTTGAAAAATCAATGCCAAATGAGGGCTCAGCATTCAGAACCAGTGCTGGATATACCAGCCTTCAAAAGCTCATATACAGCCTCCAAATCTTCCAAAATGAATACTCCATTTATGTGCCCAGTATATTTGTTATGGAATACTGGAGGACAAATACTGACTCAGCTGGCTCAGTGATTGTAACTACGTGGTTGTAAAACGTCATGATGGAAGATTTATGTTGGCCATTCATACATGATCTTCACACTTTGTTGGCCATTCCCATGTTTTGTTTGTTTGTTTGTTTTGTTTTGTTTTGTGTTTCAGAAACTTTATCTCACACTTCTTTGTTCCTAATATTATAATACATTTCCTTCCATGTCTCCAATTAGATATCTAGTTAGTCGGCTCCTGCCCAGGAAGCTATAATTTCAAACCTTGATTCATTTATCCTTCCAAAAGAACTTGATGAGCAGCCATACCACTCATAGTCCACTCATTTGAAAGATTTTCCTTAACCATAGGCTTTTAAGGCCATCCCTGAGTGTGGTTATAATACAGACACTGTATATTAAAGATTCACACCCATATACTTTGTTTACCTATCCATAAATCAATCTTGGTCTCTTTCCTCCTCTTTCAAATTAACATAAAGGAAAAACCTCCCCCTGTCCCCCTAAACACACACAAAACCGTAAAGGCAATCTTAGGGATGTGTACACGCTGCTGTGTGGAGTGATATATGGGTCTGGATTACCTGCTCATGTGTCTTGTTCATGCCCTTTGGCTCTGCTCAGGCTAAATCCAGGAAGGACTCCTTCTAAATTAAATTAAACTGCTGTTTGGCCCATTCCACTTTATGACTTGTCAGGTCCTCAAATTTCCTAGTTCACATGAAGCACTGCCCAATAACATTTCAGAAGGCGTTTCTTTGAGGGGGAAAAGGTATCTACACTGAAGATGGTGTGGCCTCACTCCATCATCCAGAGACCTGCATTGTGATTTTTCCGCCATGAACTTTTTCCCATCATTGATTACTCCCGCATCATAGAGTTTGCTTGATAATTTGAAGGAAGTGGTAGAGCTGCTTGCACTTCAGCCTGAACCTGTTTCACAGTCCTTTCTTGTTCAAGTCATTACCAAATACGGCATCCTTCTGTGTTACCCAGTGTATTGGCAGAAATAGTATTCCCAGCTGTTAACTGTGTTATGTACAGGACCTAAATAGGTCTACTATGCATTACATTTCCTGCTTTGTAGAAAATGGTGCAAAAAGCAATAATTTTCCTTTTACTTTGGATATGATTTATTGACATTCTTCTGAATCTGAACCTTGGAAAACATTACTGACCTGGGATAACTCTGAATCTCGTGATGTACATGTTGCTTACTGTGATGTCCAGCAGACTGGGTACCTCTTACTTGCCCTCCTAGGTCATCATGATGCCACTAATATAATGGGCCAGTGTGTGGTTCTGTAGTATGACTAGATGGTTCAGATCTTTTTGAACATTACTTAGGTAAGGGGTGAGAGACACAGGACAATTAAGAGGTGGCTGGTTTCCTGGGGATGTGTTAATTCACTTCAACAAGGATAAACCATCTGATATGGTGGCAATTATAGCTATTATTTAGTTGAGCTTGTGGTGATCTACAGCCATTCTTCAAGATCTATCTAATTTCAGTTTCAGGGCAAGGTTGGTTAATTACATGGATATATGGAGAATAATAAAGATATCTATTCTTTAGATCTTTAAGGGTAGTACTAATCTCAAGATATTTCCTGGAATAAGAAATTGTTTTGGATTTGTCATCCCGACCAGGAGTGAAGGGTTGTAGTTTCACATGTTTATGCTTGAAGAGGTGGTTGACCCTATAGACCAAGGATCCTATGTAGGGGTTACTCCAACAGCCAATCATGTCACTCCTAATTGTATAATCAGACACCAGGAAAATGATGATAAGATAGTTCTGTGGAGATGCTGGACTCACTATAAGAAGAAATTTAGATACCAGTTCATTTAAACTCTTATCTCCATATGTCCCCACTGTAACCTGGAGGAATACAATGCTTCAAGTGTCAATGTATCAGTATCGGTCTTGTGTCTGAAATCCTTAAAATTCCTGGCTATTCTCCTCTTCCCATATTAATGTAAGTTTTTTATCTCTTCAGCTTTTTATTGTTATCACAATGAGTATGAAGGTCTTTTACATCCTTCCCATCTAAATGGAAATAACATTACCTAGATTTTTAGCCATTAGTTTAGCTAAATTTAATCAAACAAAATACTTTTGCATACCAAAGGCTACCAATTAGTGTAGACTATCCAAGCATGTATTTATTTTCACACTATTAATTGCCTCTAGATTTTCTATGTTCCACTTTTCCTCCAGATTTCTACATTTATTTTCAGCTGATAAAACTTTCACATCTGGTTTACTATGCTTTCAAATTTGTCTTCTCTAAAAATATTTGTGGAATGGAAGAAGATGCTTATGAAAAAATTGACTCCAAAATACATGTGGAACACTTAAATGGAGATGGCCCTATGATACAGGATGAATTGGACCTGTCAGAATTCATATGTTGAAGCCCTAACCCCCAATATGATGGTACTTGGGGATGAGGCTTCTGGAAGGTAATTTAGTTGAGGTTTAGTTAATGGACCCTTATAATGGGGTTAGTGTCCTTAGAAGATGAGACATCAGAGACATTGCTTCCTCATTGTCTGTCCACCAGCACACACTCAGGAAACCCATATGAGTACAAAGTGAGAAGGCAGCCCTCTGCAAGACAAGAAGAGAGCCCTCACCATAGAACCAAGTCAGCTGTTGCCTTAATAGCTGATTTGAAATTCCTATCCTCCAGAACATGAGAAATAAATTTCTGTTGTTTAAGTGACCCAATATATTATATTTTCTTATGGCAAAACGTGCAGACTAAGACACCCAGCAAAGATTACTGTAGATTTACTCATTCAATTTCATTTCATGGTCCTTCTACTGGAAAGATTGGAAAGCTAAATGGAAGATTGCTGATATTCCCTTGAGGTTAGGGTTTGGGCTGGAAATTTGATTTCACCAATTAGCTGCACTTGTGTGAAATCAGAAAGGCAAGAACGAGATCAAAGTCACTTTTCTGACTCACTTGTCTATTTCTACAGATAATCAGTAATGGAAATATGAGGTTTCTCTTACAATTTTTTGCAGAGCCTATTTTCCATTTTGCTATGCCCAGAAGCAGCTGGGGCTGCAGCAGCAGCATCTCCTCTGTCTGTCTTTCTGATTTGGGGATGGTAGTTATAAGTGCCCTTTCTCAAACTTCTTGAGTATTAAGAGGTGACTGCAGTGGTGGCTTCTAGATACCCTTGATTTCTACATAGCTTCAGTGGTAGCCTCAGATAAGTCACTCCTTGGTGCATCAGTACATTATTGCTCTAGAAGTCATTTGGAGGACTTTGATAGGATGTTACATTAGTCCTTTTAAGATTTGTACACACTGAGTCCCTTTTAATAATTCACTGCCTGCATAAAATGCCTACAGTAAGTAGATATATAAACTCAAATGCTCTTTTTTTACCCTAAATCCATTGGTAAGAACTAATATTTATTGCTGGCTTACCACAAAGGCACTATTCTAAGTGTTTATATATATAAACATTATATATACATAGCTATATATCTATGCATAGATGTGTGTATATATGTGTATATATATGTATGTCCTCTTAACAACAGAATTAATGAGGTATATGTATATGTGTGTATCTATCTATCCGCTCTTAACAACAGAATTAATGAGGTTTTTTTTTTAAATTCACACTTTACCAATGAGGAAATGTAGATACAGATACAGATAAGTAATTTATCTGTAAGTAACTGTGTAAGTATATCTTAGAAACAAATAAGCAACTTGTCCAACCACACACAACTGTGAATGGCAAAGGCTGAAACTGAACCCAGTCAGTTTGTCTCCTGAACCATTCTCTTATGTATTGAAATATACTATCTGGTGTATAATTATTGAAAACTACATTAAATGTATTTCAAGGAAAAGTTTAAGTAGAAAAAATGGATACGTGAGTCAGCAGCATGTAGGCAATAATTCAAACTATAGAAGAGGAATGAGGCTATCCAGGAGGACTGTACACTAAAAAGTAAAAAGAATAGAAAAGAATACACTTGTATGCCAGTGTTTAAAAGATGAGAAGATGAGGACTCTGTAAAGAAGATGAAGAAAGAGCAATCGAATAAGAAGACAGTATAGAAACCAGAAGAAGAGTAACTAGAAGTTAACTATGTTAATTCTAGAGTTGAATAAGATAAAGCAAGGTTTTCATCACCTATAGCCACTGTAAAGCCATTAATGACTTTTGCAATGATAGTTTCAATGAAGAGGTGGAGGATTGAACAAAGAAAAAAGATTCAGGCTTAAAATTGAAAATAGAGAGGGACAACTGATAGAAAATTAAAGCAGAGTCTTCTTTCTGAAACTTGGTGAAAGTGGAGTTTGCTGGGGAAAAGAGTACAATAGAAAATTAGTTAAAAGAATATGTGAAATAAATATGTAGCTTGGAACCTAACATATTAAAGACAGGGAGAATTAATTCACAAATATATTCTGAAGAGAAAGAGGGAAAAGTTGAAGATACAGAAAGAGCAAAAAAACAAGAAGATAGATCAAACTCTCAGAAGAGATGAAAGCAAATGTAAACCAGAATATGTGTAGATAAATTTACTTCTAATGTAGTAGGGAGGAATCAAATATCCCACTGAAATATGAAGGAGTGAGGTTAGAACAAATCTGATCGCAATCCAGACTAATGAGGAGAATGGTAGAGCAGGGAGCTAAAAATATCAGTGAAGCTCTGATGGAACTGACATAGGAACGTGAAAGGCAGCTAACTGGTGACATATACAAAGACCTCCAACTAGTAATGAGATCTTGTTCAGCCTGGAGGCCACATCTGTAAATGGAGCTGATTTGAATGATTTCTACCCTAACATTGAGTGATCCATATGCAGACCCGAATGTGTAAATATCGGCATTGATCACCCATACTATATTTATTGGATTAGTGCAACAAAAAAACAAGAGCTAAAGTTATTAAGGAAATTAGTTGGTGAACGGATTAAAAAACAGATCATGAGAATTAAGCTGGTGAGTGACATTACTAAATCCAAGAAACATTTGATTGATTTTAAAAAAGGGGGTGTACAAGAGACTGACGATGCTGATAAGGTAGGAGAAAAAATATTTTTCTGAAAAGGCATTAAAATTAACTTGAAATGTAGACTATGTGGTCAGAGATTGGATAATTACCACACCAAGTGTGTAGTGATAAAAACTGGTGGTAAACGAAGACTAGAGAGTAAAAACTATAATATGAAAAGAATATATAATTATGCAAGGCTTATACATGGACCATAAATACATATGATGAAATCATGTGAGAAGGAGGCCAGAGATAATTCTAATTCTAATCGTCAAGGTTTAAAGGGGATACGTTGAAAGATTGGTAGGTAAATAGCGTGAAGACTGACAGGACAGACTGTTCAGATGCTGTGAGCTTTCAAATAGCAAAGGTTCATATTCATATGAAGTGAAAACCCTGGTGGAGATTTATTAAAAATTCAATTCAATTCCCACTAATTTTTCCTGGACTAAATAGAGAACGATAGAGTGAGCACTCAAGAGAATATATGGACAAAATAATCTCAGAGGAAATCTGATTCTAGTTAAGGATGAGAGATTGCTATAGAACGTACAGGATGCTAAAAAATATGTGGGGAACTGTTCCTCGTGAAATGGAAATTCTGCGGAGAATAGTAGAAAAAGAAATAGAAAAAAGAGGAGTTTGGATGGGTCTCCAAAGAGAAAGAAAACAAACAAAAGAAACTTAGACTACTTCAGCGATCGAGTACTCGAGACAGGTCTGCTTCTGGCAGTGCAACAGAGGCAAACATCTCATATGTGGTGAAATGTGTTGGTCTACATTTCTAACTGAATGTTAGTAAATTTTTAAAGACAGTGACCCTTAAAAAGGTTTTTAGAGAACTGAGGTTTTTAGAGATCTAGCATGGTACACATTCTGAAAACTTTACTGACTACAGCAAAAAAGAAGTTAAGAAATTGTTACAGTTCTTACAAAGAAGATTCTGGGATTCTGGGGCAAAGTTAGTTGTTTGGACATTTGCCGGAATGAGAAACAACATCTGTTCCAGGGCTGAAATAGATCTAAATCTCTCTGTAAGGGGTTGGCTAGAACACGGTTGGATTCCACTGGTAATGAGGTCTATTCATAGTGTTGTGAAGCCCGGTAGCTTCTGGTAGCCAGGAGAAATCAGACCTAGAGACCTCTTCTTACATTGCCTAAGTTTGTGGAAAAATGACTAGAAGTCAGACAAACTGCTTTTTTGAATACAAGCAAAGAAACGAGAATTGGTTAAGGTTCTGGATTTAAAGATTAATGGCCAATTCTTTTTTTCTACGAATGATGCTGAATGTATTATGGATGAAAGGCCTTCCCAATGAATTGTTTCTGGAGATAAAACAAAATGGTTCATTCTATGATTTGCGGCTGAAATAAGGATAATGAAGCAAAGCAACTGCCGAAACCCAACCATACATTTGCCTCTGAGGAAAAATGGTTTCATGATTCTGAAGTTTTCGTTATATAAATGGAGGTATTGGTGCTCGATTTTGATAGTATGGACCAGAAGTTGTCGAAAGAGCCTCCATGATTCTTTTTAATTTATCCTCTAGTTCTTACTTCCTGGACTCTTGTGTGTGATCAATATATTTTAACTCTCCTGTGCTTAGAAATAGGTCTACTTTCGAGCTTTTTAGCAGTCCTTGGGAAAGATTTTGATGTAAAGATTTTTGAGTGATTGATGAATGGATATGCTTTATAATGCTGCCTCCATTTAAAAAGAGCTTCAAAATATTTGATCAACTGGAAACGGGGAAGAAGAAGTACAAAAGCAACTTCGGAGGCTGTCTGTCCTTCTACAAAGATAGCCAGTATAATTTTGAAATCAGAAGGTGTTCATTATGCACAACATGTACAGTCTATATGTTTTATCGTTGAGGTGCAATTCATGGGTCCACCACCTAATGAAGATAGAAAACCATCGTATCTACTCATGAGATTTCCCCAGGCTATCCCTTTGAAGCAACCGCTAATTGTTTGTCCCCTGAGAACCTGTTCCATTCCATTATTGTCACTTGAGATGTCAACAATTTATGGATATTTGAGAGATTGGCTTTTTCATCATGCATGATAGGCCCTGGTATTGCAATATTGGCAGGCATTTGTTTATTTTATTGCTGAATAGTATTCCATGGTATAGCTATACCACCACTTGTCTAATTATTCATCTCTTGAGAGATATTTTTATTGTTTCCGGCTTCTGGCTATTACAATTTTTGCTACCATAAACAATCATGTACAGGTTTTTGTGTGGACATAATTTTCAATTCTCTAAAATATATTCCCAACTGTTAAACCCAGTACATATTCAGTTTTTCAAGGAAACTGACAAGTATATTCCAGAGTGTTTGTATCACTTTACAATACCACAGGCAATATATGAGATTCAGTTTTCTGCATCCTTGCCAACATTTGATATTATAATAACGATTCTTTTTCAGACATTCTGATGGGCATATAATATCACTTTCTGGTTTTATATTTCCCTATTGACTAATGATGTTAAACCCCTTTTCATTTGCTTATTTCCCATTCATACCTCTGGCAAAATGTCTTTTTATGTCCTTTTCCACTTCCATTTTCTAATTGATTATTTTTATATTTTTTTGCTAATGAGTTTTAAGTGTTCTTCATATATTCTAGATTATGAGTCCATTGATATATATGGGGTTAGAAAATATTTCTTCCAGTCTCTAGGTTGTCTTTTTATCCTCTTATTAGGGTCTTTTGCAGAGAAAAACTTTTCATTTCGATTTTTCAATTTCATTCCTTGGTAGATTGTGGTATTAGCGCTATTCACTAAATGTGCCATTCACTAAAATCAATGTATTGAATTATGTGTGCTTGTGTGTGTGTGTGTATATATATATATGCTTATGTGTAAATGAAATGAATGGCAGCAATGCCACAGGGATGGAAGGGGAAATTAGGGCTACTTTGTTTTTATAAGATATTCTTACTGTGCAAGGAGTTTATAGTGTTATTTGAAAGCTGCCTTGGGTTAGTTGTACATGTATATTGCAAACTCTAGCATATCACAAAAAAATTTTAAAGAAGTATAACTAATGATAAGAAAGGAGAGAGCAAAGGGATCATATAAAATGTCCAATTAAAACCACAAAAGTCAGGAAAAGCATGAAAGACAAAATCAGGAACAAAGAACAAGAGAAAAAGATAGAAAATCATAACAAATATGGTAGGTATTAATCCAACCATGTCAGTAGCACTTGAAGAACAATGCTCTAAATATGTCAATTAAAAGACAGAGACTGTCAGAGTACATAAAAAAGGTGACCCAACTGAACGTTATCTATAAGAAACTCACTTAAAATATAAGGACACATATAGATTAAAAGTAAACAGATGAACAAATCAATTTATTGATCATGCTAACACTAATTAAAAGGAGGTGGGAGTAGCTATCTTAATTTTAGATGGAGCAAACATCGGAACAGGAAACAATATCAGACATACAGAGATGCATTATAATGATAAGAGTCAATCATTCAAGAAGATACAACTATCTTTAACATGTATGAACCTGACAACAATCCTTAACAGGTATGCACCTAACAACAGAGCATTAAGGTATGTGAGGCAAAAACTGAGAACCACTAGGTGAGGTAGATGAATCCATTATGATATTTGGGGATGTCAAGACCCCTCTATCAGAAATGGGAAGAATTGGCAGGCAGAAAATCAGTAAAGGCATACCTAACTCAACACCACCTTAAATAAACTGGAATAATTGATATCTATACCCTATTTTATTCAACAGCAGAGGAAAACACATCCTTCTCAAGCTTATATGAAAGATTCACCAAGTTAGACCATATTCTGAGTCATTAAGCACATCTAAACAAATTTAAAAACTAAAAATTATACAACATTTGCTTCCAGACTACAATGAAATTGCACTATAATCAGTAACAAAGATAGCTAGAAAATTTCTCAAAGACTTGGAGAAACACAAATCTAATAAATATATGGGTCAAAAAATAAATCTCAAGACAAATTTAAAAATATATTTTGAACTAAGAAAAGTGAAAATACAATTTATCAAAAATGTGGTATGCCACACCTGTAATCCTAGCACTTTGGGATGCCGAGGCAGGCACATCACTAGGTCAGGAGATCGAGACCATCCTGGCTAACACAGTGAAACCCCGTCTCTACGAAAAAATAAACACACACACACACAAATTAGCCAGGCGTGGTGGTGGGCACCTGTAATCCCAGTTACTCAGGAGTCTGAAGCAGGAGAATGTTGTAAACCTGCGAGGCAGAGCTTGCAGTGAGCCGAGATTGCACCACTGTACTCCAGCCTGGGTGACAGAGCGAGATGCTGTCTCAAAAAAAAAAAAAAAAAAAAAAAGAAGTGGCATGTAATGAAAGTAGTTCTAGCAGGGATATGTATAACACTGGATGCATTTATTTAAAAAAAAGAAAATCCATCAGCTTGCATCTGAGGAAACTAGAAAAAAAAAGAAAATTAAAGTAAGCCAAAGAAAAAAAAAATAAGAGAGCAGAAACCAATGAACTGAAAATAAAAATCAATAGAGAGCACCAATGAAACCAGGCCAGGCACAGTGGTTCATGTCTGTAATCCCAGCACTTTGGGAGGCTGAGGTGGGCAGATCACTTGAGTCCAGGAGTTTGAGACCAGCATGACCAACCTGGTGAAACCGTGTCTCTAATGGAAAAAAATAAATAAATAAAACAAAAGCTACTTCCATAAAAAAGATCAATAAATTACATAAGTTTCTAGCCTAACTATGAAGAGAGAGAAAGAATAAACACAAATATCAAAAATCAAATGCGGACTGTGTACCCATGACATTAAAATAATAAAAAAGGAATACTATGAGTAACTCTATGCCCACACATTCGGTAAGCTAGGTGAAGGACATAATCTGCCAAAACTCACACAAGAAAAAATAAATTATATGAATAGGCCTATATGTGCTAAAAGAAAAAAAAGTCATTAATTAATGACCTTCCAAAACAGGAAACTCTAGGGTCTAATGAGGTCTTTCAAGCATTTAAGGGAGAAATTATGCCAATTCACCTTCTGTTTTTCCTTTCTTCCTTCTTTCCTTTTGTCCTTCTTTCCTCCCTCCCTCCCTCCCTTCCATCCTTCCTTTCTTCCTTCCTTCCTTCCTTCCTTCCTTCCTTCCTTCCTTCTTTCTTTCCTTCCTTTTGTCCTTCCTTCCTTCTTTCCTTCCTTCCTTCCTTCCTTTTTTCTTTCCTTCCTTCCTACCTTCCTTCCTTCCTTGTTTCCTTCCTTCCTCTTTCCTTCGTTCCTTCCTTTTGTCCTTCCTTTCTTCTTTCCTTCCTTCCATCTGTCTTTTGACACAAGGTGCCACTCTGTTGCCCCAGCTTGAGTGCAGTAATATGAACTGCAACCTCAACCTCCTATACTCAAGCAAGCCTTCTACCTCAGTCTCCTGAGTAGCTGGTACCACAGGTGCACCCCACCATGCCCAGCTAATCTTTATTTTATTTTTGTAGACATAGGGTCTTGACGTGTTTGCCCAGGTACATGTTTGCCCTAACTGGTCTCAAACTCCTGGTCTCAAGCAATCCTTCTACCTCAGCCTCCCAAAGTGTGGGCGTTACAAGCATGGCCCTATTTTTCATTATATTTTGTTATTTAATGAACTTAGGACAAGGTCTAAATCATTTGATGGTGGCCAATTTTCATAAACTTTGCGAAGCAATGCAAGTTTTTACTACTTTTTTGGTAGAAATATACTGATTGCTTAAAATTCAAATTGTCTTTAAAATATTAACAACAACAACAATATAGATTATATTTTGACCATCTACTCCATTTACTATGTGACCAGCCACTGATACGAGATAACCCATGCAGTATTACTTTCAATATTTACAGCAATCACACAGATTATGTACTACTATTTACTCCCAATATCAATAGCTAAAGTTTACGAGAATTAAATAAGTATTCTGATTATAATACTAAGCATCAAAACTAGTTTTGACCTGGTTTGTATACAAATAGTCTATGAAAAACTATAGCGCCTCTTTTTTATTGCTTTCTTATTTTATTTGCATTCCTATTGAAAATTCATTCTGTTTAATAACAAGCCAGAGTTTCAGAGAGTTTATTCTGCTAATCTATTTGATTTCACTGGTGTAATCAGTCAAAATAATTTGATTTTAGGAATAATAATTTGACTATAGAGAAAACTATGACTGGATTTGGGTTAATTTCTCTATGAAGAAATAAATATGATGATTCAAAACTTACTTGAGTAGACAAATGATAAAAACAACCACACGAGTTACAAACATTCAACTCCATTGCTATTTTGTTATTAAGGCTAAACTGTTTTAAAAACTTTTAAGAACATTTTTCAAAATTATTATTTTTCATGAGAGAAATTATTTACCATTAAAAGTTACAAAAATTTGTGACATGATTAATTTATTATTTATATAAAATAAATGTAAATGTGATTTTTCACTACTATTGCTTTCAAATCTGTCTTCTAAAGATCGGTCATTTCTCATGTCCTCAATATCTATCTTTATTGACTATATAGTTATATAGATATCTATATAGGTATATAGATGTCTAAATATAGTATATAGCTATATATCTGTCTAAGTATAGGTAAATGTCTAAATATATACCTATATCTATTTATAGATAGATAAATATGTCTATCTAGTTATCTATCTATCTATCTATCTATCTAATCTATTTAACTATCTATAGATAGATATAGGTATACAGATGTCTATAGATAGAAGGATTGGATAGATAGATATACAGATAGAGAGAGAGAGATGGTCCCACTTTGTCACCAAGGCTGGGGTGCAGTGGCATGAGCTCAGCTTGCTACAGTCTCCTCCCTCCCAGGCTCAAGCAATCCTCCCACCTCAACCTACTGAGTAGCTGGGACTACACGTGTGCACCACCGTGTATGGCTAATTTTTGTACTTTCTGTAGATATGCAGTTCTGTCATGTTGCCCAGGCTGGTCTTGAACTCCTGGGCTCCAGCGATTCACCCTCCTTGGCCTCCCAAAGTGTTGGGATCACAGGCATGAGTCACCGCTTTCAACCATATTTTTTTCAATATACTAAACACAATTTATCTTAACACAATTTATTTAACACACAATTATTTAAATGCAATTTATTTAAACACAATTCATTCAATTTATACAGCTTTTAAAATATGAAAAATGCAAAACACTATAGTTATTTTGGTTTTTACTCTAGCTGACCTGTTCATGTGAGACAAAAACGACAAAATACTTACAAAAAAGATGTAAACATATTTGGATTAAAACAAGTTATCTTTTCCTCATCATGGCATTTCCCAAAACTGGATACAATTTATAAAATAACTAAATATTTCTATGTTTAATGCCTATATAAGACTATTTTAATGTCTGCATAAGATTGTATTGCATTTTAAATCTGACTAGTTGTAAACCTCTACATTGTGGAAACTCTTTAACAGCTTTTCTCTTCTCCACCAACCTTTAGTTATACAGAACGAGTTTCAGGCACCTAAGTGAGTTCTGGTAACTCTGAGGAGGCTTAGCTGAATGCAAAGTCTTCAAACTTTGGCATGAAGGTTAAAGAAAACTTTGCGCGTCTTGAAAGCAAACTTTTCAACATTCTTATGAAACTTAGTTTGGCTGGATATGAAATCTTAAATTAAAATTCTTTCTTTAAGAATGTTGAATATTGGCCCCACTCTCTTCTGGTTTGTAGAGTTTCGCCAGAGATCTGCCAGAGTCTGATGGCTTCCCTTTGTGGGTAACCTGACCTTTCTCTGGCTGTCTTTAAAAGATTTTTCCTTCATTTCAACTTCTTTGTGAATCTAAATTATGTGTCTTTGGGTTGCTCTTCTCTCGAGGAGCATCTTTGTGGCGTTTCTGTATTTCCTGATTTAATGTTGGCCTGCCCTACTAGGTTGGGGAAGTTCTCCCGATGATATCCTGAAGAGTGCCTAACTTGGTTCCATTTTCCCCCACCTTCAGGCACCCCAATCAGACGAGATTTCGGTCTTTACATAATCCCATACTCTTGCAGGCTTTGTTCATTTCTTTTCTTTTTTCTTTTGTTTTCTTTCTCGCTTCATTTCATTCATTTGATCCTCAATCGCTGATACTCTTTTCTTCCAGAAGTTGATCGAGTCGGTTACCGGCTTGCATTTGTCGATTTCTCGTGGTCATGAGTTTCTTTCATCTCTTCATTTCCGCTTATAATCTCTGTGACACTCACTCTAGCCAGTCAATTCTTTCCACTTTTCTGCATTCTTAGTTTCTTTGTTCTCTGGGGTACGTAATTCTTCCCTTAGGCTCTCTGGAGGAAATTTTGATGGACTTGAAGCCTCTTTCTCTCATCTCTGTCAAAGTCATTCTCCGTCCAGCTTTGATCCTGTTACGCATGATTTTTCCTCGCCGTGAGATAGTTTTATTTCAGTTCCAGCTTTTCTGCCCTGCTTTTTCCCCCATCTCGGTGGTTTTATCTGCCTCTGGTCTTGATGATGGTGATGTACTGATGGGGTTTGTGCAGGGTGTCCTTCCTGTTGAGAGAGAGTTTTCCTTCATCAGTCAGGACCTCAGCTGTAGGTCTGTTGCTTGAGGTCCACTCCACCCTGCTTGCCTGGGTCAGCAGCAGAGGCTGCAGAAGATAGAATATTTCTGAAAACAGCGAAAGTGTACCTGTCTGATCTTTGCTTTGGAAGCTTCCTCCTCAGGTGTACTCCCACCCTGTGAGGTGTGGGTGTCAGATCGTCAGCTTAGCTGGGCATGTCTCCCAGTTAGGCTACCGAACAGACCCACTGAGCAGGCAGTCTGTCCGTTCTCGTGATCTCAGCCTCCGTGTTGGGAGATCCACTGCTCTCTTCAAAGCTGCCGATGAGTCGCTTGGCGCCTGTATGCTCTCGCCGCCGTTGTTGTTGTTGTTGTTGTTACAGGTAGCTGTGCCTCTGTCCCCAGGAGGTGGAGCGCCCACAGAGACAGGCAGGTTTCTTGAGCTGCTGTGAGCTCCACCCAAGCCTGAGCTTCCCAGCAGCTTTGTCACCTACTTAAGCCTCAGCAATGGCGTGCTTCTCCCCAGCCTCGGCCAAGCTGCCTTGCCGGTAGATCACAGACTGCTGTGTTAGCAATGAGGAGGCTCCGTGGGCGGGACCCTCCCGCCAGGTGTGGGATATGATCTCCTGGTGTGCCTGTTTCTGCTTAAAGCACATTGGGGTGGGAGTTACCCGATTTTCTCGTGTGCCAGTGTCCAGTTCCCCTGGCTAGGAAAAAGGGATCTCCTTCCCCTTGGCGCTTCCCAGGCGTCAGGCAATGCTCTCGCCTGCTTTCAGCTTCCACACTGGCTGCAGCTGACCAGCACCGATCAGCCCACTCCCAGTGAGATGAACCCAGTACTCAGTTCAAAATGCAGAAATCACGGGCCTCTGTGGGCCACTTGGGAGTTGGAGACTGAGCTGCCCTTATTCGCCATCTTGTTCCCATAAGTGAAGGAGAAAACTTTTACAGGATAAGCAAATGCCAGAGATTTTGTCACCACTAGCCTGCCTTTTACAAGAGAGACCCTGAAGGAAGCACCAACATGGAAAGGAACAATCCAAAAACAGCTACGGTAAAACATGGCAAATGTAAAGACCATCGCGCTTTTGTGGGAAGAAACTGCATCAACTAACGAGCAAAATAACCAGTTAATATCATAATGGCAGACCAAGTCAGCCATAACAATATTAACCCTAAATGTAAATGGACTAAATGCTCCACCGAAAAGACACAGACTGGCAAACTGGATAGTGAGTCAAGATCTATCAGTCTGTTGTATTCAGGAGACCCATCCACACGCAGAGACATACATAGGCTCAAAATAAAGGGATGGGAGGAAGATTTTACTACAAATGGAGAACAAAAGCAGGCTGTAATCCTGTAGTCTCTGATAAAACAGACTTTAAAACCATCAAAGATCAAAGAGAGACAGCGCTAGCCATTACATAATGTAAAGGGACTTAATTCAACAGGAAGTTACTAACTATCCTAAATATATATGCACCCAATACAGGAGCACCTAGATTCATAAAGAAAGTCCTTAGAGACTCCCCATAAAGAGACTTAGACTTACACAATAATAATGGAGACTTCAACACTCCACTGTCAGCCATTATGAACAACAAGACAGAAAAGTTAATGCTAGATATCCAGGAATGTTCATCTCTGCAGCAAGCAGACCTAATAGACACTATAGAACCTCCACCCCAAATCAACAGAATATACATTCTTCTTCAGCACCACATCGTACTTACCCAAAATGACTCACATAATTGGAAGTAAAGCACCTCAGCAAAATGTACAAGAACAGAAATTATAACTAACTGTCTCTCAGACCACAGTGCAATCAAACTAAACCCAATTGGGCGAAAACTCAACTCAAAAACCCGCCTCTAAATCCTACATGGAAAAACTTTGAACAACCTGTTCTGAATGACTACTGGGCACATAACAAACAGCGCAGAAATAAAAGATGTTCTTTGGAAACCAATGGAGGAAATCAGAAGATACAATACACGGCACCTCTGGGACACATTTAAAGCAGGTAGAGGGAAATTTATAGCACTAAATGCCCACAAGAGAAAGCATGGAAAGATCAAAATTACACCTTAGCATCTAAATTAAAAAGAACTAGAGAAGCAAGAGCAAACACATTCCAAAGCCAGCAGAAGGCAAGAAATAACTAAGATCAGAGCAGAACTGAAGGAGATAGAGACACAAAAAGCCCTCCAAAATCAATGAATCCAGGAGTTGGTTTTTGAAAAGATCAACAAAATTGACAGGACTAATTAGCAAGACTAATGGAAGAAGAAAAGAGAGAAGAATCAAATCGACGCACTGCCGAGCATGCTGGCTCAAGCCTGTAATCCCAGCACTTTGGGGGAGCCTGATGGGCTGATCACGAGGCTCAGGATCTCAAGACCATCCTGGCTAATGCAGAAACCCCGCCTCACCAAAATACAAAACTAGCCGGGCGCAGGTGGCGGGTTTCTGCAACCCAGCTACTCGGGGAGGCTGGAGGCAGGAGAATGGCTGTGAACCCAGGAGGCGGAGCTGCAGTGAGCTGAGATCTGGCCACTGCACTCCAGCCTGGGCGACAGAGTTGCACCCCGCACCGATAAAGGGATATCACCGACCCCACAGAAATACAAACTACCGAGAATACTATAAACACCTCTACGCAAATAAACGGAAAACCTAGAAGAAATGGATAATTTCCTGGATTACCCTGCATACACTCTTCCAAGACTAAACCAGGAAGAAGTTGAATCCCCTGAATAGACCAATAGTATCTGGAAATTGAGGCAATAATTAATAGCCTACCAACCAAAAAAAAGTCCAGGACCAGATGGATTCATTAGCTGAATGAGGTATAAGGAGGAGTTGGTACCATTCCTTCTGCAGTATTCCAATCAATAGAAAAAGAGGGAATCCTCCCTAATCCCATTTTATGAGGCCAACATCATCCTGATACCAAAGCTCGGCAGAGACACAATAAAAAAGAGAATTTTAGACCAATATCCCTGATGAACATCGATGCAAAAATCCTCAATAAAATACTGGCAAAACCGGATTCAACAACACATCAAAAGCTGATCCACTATGATCAAGTGGGCTTCATCCTTGGGATGCAAGGCTGGCTCAAACATTCGCAAATCAATAAAACATAATCCAGCATATAAACAACCCAAAGACAAGAACCACATGATTATCTCTAATAGATGCAGAAAAGGCTTTTACAAAATTCAACAGCCTCTTCATAAGCAAAACGCCAATAAAATCATGGGTATTGATGGAACGTAAAATTTCTAAAAAATTAATAAGAGCTATTTATGACAAACCCACAGCCAATATCATACTGAATGGGCAAAAACTGGAAAAAATTCCCTTGGTAAAACGGGCACAAGACAGGATGCCCCTCTCTCTCACCACTCCTATTCACTAGTATGGAAGTTCTGGCTAGGGCAAAATTAGGCAAGAGAAAGAAATCAGGGTATTCAGTTAGAAAGAGGTCAAATTGTCCCTGTTTGCAGATGACATGATTGTATATTTAGAAAAACCCCACACCCCAGCCCCAAAATTCCCCTTAAGCTGGGATAAGAAACTTCAGGAAAGTCTCAGGATACAAAATTAAATGTGCAAAAATCACAAGCATTCTTATACACCAGTAACAGACAAATGAGAGCCAAATCATGAATGAACTTCCATTCACAAATTGCTTCAAAGAGAATAAAATACTTAGAATCCAATCCATAAGGATGTAGCGACCTCTTCAAGGAGAATCACAAACCACTGCTCAGTGAAATAAAAGAGGGAATACAAACAAGTGGAAGAACATACTCATGCTCATGGATAGGAAGAATCAATATCGAAATGGCCATACTGCCCAAGGTTATTTATAGATTCAATGCCAGTCCCCATCAAGCTACCAATGAGTTTCTTCACAGAATTAAAAGAACTGCTTTAAAGTTCATATGGAACCAAAAAGAGCCCGATCTCCAAGACAATCCTAAGTCAAAAGAACAAAGCTTGAGTGCATCACGCTACCTGACTCTCAAACTATACTACAAGGCTACAGTAACCAAAACAGCATGGTACTGGTACCAAAACAGAGTATAGACCAATGGAACAGAACCGAGTCCCCTCAGAAACACACATCTGAAGCAGCCATCTGATTCCACAAACCTGAGAAAAACAAGAAATGGGGAAGGATTCCCATTTAATAAATGGTGCCGGAAATTGGCTGTCATGCAGTTGAAACTGATCCTTTCCTTACTCCTTATATGAAAATTAATTCAAGATGGATTAGAGACTTAAATGTTAGACCTAATACCAAAACCGTGAGAAAACCTAGGTAGCAACACTATTCAGGCATAGGCATGGGCGTGCTGACTTCATGTCTAAAACACCAAAAGCAATGGCAGCAAAAGCAAAATTGACAAAATGCGATCTAATTAAACTAAAGAGCTTCTGCACAGCAAAAGAAACTACCATCAGGAGAACAGGGCAAACTCCTGCCAGTAGAATGGGAGAACATTTTTGCAATCTACTCATCTGACAAACTTAAATATCCAGAACCTACAAAGAACTCAAACAAATTTACAAGAAAAAAAACAAACAGCCCCATCAAAAGTGGCAAAGAATACAGCAGATGACAAAGAAGACATTCATGTTGTACCAACAGACATATAAAATGCTCATCATCACTGGCCATCGAGAAATGCAAATCAAAACCATGTACGAGATACCATTATCTCACACCAGTTAGAATGGCGACCATTAAAAAGTCAGAAACAACAGGTGCTGAGAGGATGTGGGAGAAATAGGAACACTTTTACACTGTTGGTGGGATTGTAAACTAGTTCAACCATTATGGAAAACAGTATGGCGATTCCTCAAGGATCTAGAACTAGATGTTCATATGACCCAGCCATCCCATTGCATTGGGGATATACCCAAAGGATTATGCAAATTATGCCGTTATAAAGACACCACGTGTTTTATTGCAGCACTATTCACAATAGCAAAGACTTGGAATCAACCCAAATGTCCATCAGTGACAGATTGACAAGAAAATGCACATACAATTCATGAACACTTTCTGAGCCAAAAGGGATGGAGCCATCTTCGGTAATAATGGATGCAGCTGAAACCATCATTCTAGCAAACTATCACAAGAACAGAACCAAACACCCAGATGTTCTCACCATAGGTGGGAACTGAACAATGAGATTACTTGGACTCAGGAAGGAACATCACACACCGGGCCTATCATCATGGGAGTGTGGAGGGAGGGATTGCATTGGGAGTTATACCTGGATGTAAATGACGAGTTGATGGGTGCAGACCAACATGCCATGAGCATGTAATAAACCCAGCGTTGCATATGTACCTACAACCCAGCATAATAATAAATAAACAATTAAAAAAAGAAAGTAACCAATATCTAAGTGAAGCACAAAGGTTTTGGATTCATCCTTTGAAAATGTCCAACCGTGAAGATCTGCAAACAGTGATATACTTTTCACCGTTCGGAATCTACCATCTGATAAGCCTGTCAATGTGATTTTCCACTACTATTAAGCTTAAATCTGTCTTCTAAAGATTATCATTTCGTCCTCAATATCAATCTTTATTGGCTAATGAACCAAGAAAAACTTCTATTAATTTGGAACACCTAGATTTTTCTCTTGTACTTTTACACTTATGGAAACCTACTATACTAAGCAGTTTACTTAGCAAACCCCTATACCTAATCCCTCACACAATACACGGAGCTCTTAATGTATGTAACTTTAATTCATAAAAATGTCACAGTGAAGTTACTAGAATCCTGTGTATATTTCTATTGATATATCACAGAACATCACCAATACTTCACCTCTTGAGTGTGGGCCAGACTCTAACAATTCTTTTCTTAAAATGAAATATGGCAGAAGTGATAGACTGACATTTCTAATATTGCTATACAAGAGACTGGCTTTATTTGATTATTCTCTCTCTCACTTTCTGTTGTCATATGCTTCAGCAATAGTAAACCAATCCATACCATGTCCTAAGGAGTGAACTTAGAAGGGGCATTTTGAAACCTACTAACATACAAGGAGTGAGCATGTTGCAAAACCTCCTTGACTAACTATGGGAATGACTGCAGTCCTAGTCAATACCTTGATTAAGGACCTTTAAGAAAGCCTGTATTGAACTATCTAGCTAAGATGTCTCCAGGTTCCTGACCCACTGAGACTGTGCAATGATAAATGTGCTGTTTTCAGCACTGAGTTTGAGGTAATTTGTCATGTAGCAATAAATAATATGGTACTCAACAAAAAAATACATATGGAAAAAGTGAATAAATGAACAGCTGAATAAATAATTGGGCTTTATTTGAGCACGGCGTCTAGATTTAATTCTGACATTGATTGCATAAGAAAAAGAAGAAATTCACCAAACAGAAATAATTAGAAAATGTTATTTTATCTAACCTTTATTATTTGATGGTCTACAGATATTACAAAAGTAAATGCATATAAAATTGGGTTAGATTTTAAAACAAGGAAAGTTTTATAACAAAAATAATTACAAATTGGTTTCTCAAAGAAGGGTTTCAAACTCAGACAGGCTTTCTTCTATCTAGGATGGTTTAAGCTTGATGCCTGAGGGCTGGATTAGATGAGGTGCCTCTCACCCTTTGATATTATGATAATTAGCACTTATTGAGCCCCCATGGGGTGTATGTCCCATCATAGGTGCTACTTGAAGACTAGTTTAGACATGATGCTTTTGATTTGATACAGAGAATACTCCATACATATTAATTTGAAAAATTCTTTCCAACTGATTTCATTTGTGGCCTCTTGTTTTTCTGAACTTACTGCACAAATTGTCTGTGCAACTCATTTGTCAATCACTCATGTGCTGGCTTGTAACATTGCTTGAATTGTTGTTTTATTGATATTTAATTTGTAATGTAACAAAATATTTTTGACTCGTTATTTCTTAACATGCAGCTCTGCATTTCTAACCGAATTAAGCTGTGCAGTCAAAGCTATAGCCAGTGAATTCTAAATGTTCTGATATAATGACCATGGAAATACCTGTCTTGCTGTCACATGTAGGCTTTGCTATACATTTGTGCAATATGCCTTTGAAATTCAGCTCACATTTGCATTGTTTCCTACTTTTTGGTTGAACTCACCTACAGACTCCTAGGTCACTTTTCATTCCTGGAAGACTTGGACCATGGCTCAGTGTTATGATTTTCCATGATATCAATATTGATGCTAACAAGGGAATATAATTATAAATTAAATCTTCTCTCAGTCCAGTAAACCTCCCTATCTAGGTAGTAGGACAAATAGTTTTATTGTTGAATATCTATTAAACCAGAATGTTTGTGATACGCATCACAGGCAATCCTCTAAGAGAACGCAAAAAGAAAAATCTTATCGTTTACATTGTCAAGCATATACAACCCATTACACACGTTTTCAAGATAAACAATAACTAGTCCTCAAATAAGAGGACTTGACAGCACCATTTGTCACACATAGTTGAACCTGCATTCATCTGGTAATTGGGATGGCCATCTGTGTTTGCTGATTTGTTTATACACAAGAACAACAGACATCTCAACTCTTTATGATAGGCTGTAGTTTTAAACTAGGAAAAAGGCATCTACTGAAATTAGGCTCCTACCGTCCCAGAGAAACAGGGAGATAAGGATGCTATCTCTCTTGGGGTTTACATTTTAAAGAGATAGCTCCCTGGTTCATGACAAAGACATTTCTGGATTATAAAGATAGCAAGAGGCTTATATAGTTTCCAAAACATTTATATGCATTTCAAAGAGACAGAGAAAGAAATCACAAGTTTTCTAAAGTAAATGATGTGAAAAAAAGGGATAGAGGAGAAATCTCATTTCCTAATTTCAACAGGGACAATTAAGCCTCTCATTTTTAATTTTTATTTGTCCTTACAATACTCATAATCCTTTCAACATGTTGGCTTCTCTGATTATGTGCAATTACAACAGTTTATCACTCCCTGAGTTATAGCTTTAATATCTTCCCTACTTAATATCAAACATATCATTCTCCAGCAATCACTTTCAATTTTCCAACTCAACTCCTTGTGTACTCCACTCAGAAAACAAATTTGCTTCTACCAGAACCTAAAACCCATCGATCCATGTTCCATCCTCATTATACCCGCATCAATCTGATTTATACAGCTTCGATTCAATGGCCCTTCATTAAAACCATTCCAATGCGTATATATTTTTTATTTTCATCAAGAAACTTTTATTGCGTTAAGTTCCTGTAGTGTTGCATTTTTCTTAACTTCTTTATTTTTATTCTCCTTTAGGGACAGAGATTAGCACTGTATAATTCCAATTCTCTGTTCTCCTCTTCACATACAGCTGAATGAAGGGGGAAAGAAACACACAAGCATGCTGTTCAGTCTCACTTTAAATTCATGACCATTAGCTTCTAAGGGGACCTTCGTACTACCTAGCAATCTTACTACGTGTTACTAATCCATTCAGTATGGCTCTTTTCTAGAAGAGCTTTGACACTTTCTTCTCTTTCAGCCATTTTCCCTATTCAGATTTTTTTTTTTTTCCTATTTTACTGACAAAATAGAATCTTCAGAAAACTGTTCTATGGTCCAACATTTACTAAGCTATCTTTATTTTGACAAATATATTCTTTCTAGCTTCTAGTTGCTATGAAAGAGCTTTCAACATTCTTTTCAGCCACAATCACCTCTACTTATACAATTAATCCATTTTCTCTTGCCTAGTCAATAACATCAATCCAGCAATTTCCCCCTCTGTTCTGTATGTATGTCACCACTTAAACTGGCTGTAATAAATGCTTATCTTAAAAATTAAAGCAATATACAAAAAACATCAATAACTACCTCTCTTTAACCCACATTCTCTCAAACTGCTCTTCTATTTTTCATCTTTAGTAACTTAAACTCTTTTGAATTATCTGTCTTGTTGCCTCTTGTCTCTCTCATCTTTTTCTTCCTCATTTATGCCTAATATGCATCTCAATATGCTTTTGTTACCCTCACAATTGTGAATAGTACTTATCAAGATTGTTTATGACTTCACACTGAAAAATTTATTAGCAATAATCCCCAGAATTATTTCCTATGGTTATTCCTTTGCTTAAAATTCACCAATATCTTGTCATCTCATTCAGAATAAAAGCAAATTACTCCAAAGTGGCCAAAAAGGCATTATGTAATATACTTTGTTCCAAAATGCACACACATATGCACATCAACCAGAATCACTGCCACTCATCTGTCTGCTGTCAGCTCCGACTCCTCTCACACTCATTACATTTCAAGCTTCCTTATCTTCCTGATTTTTGCGCACATTAAGTAATATCCTGCATGAAAATTTTCGAATTTGATATCTCTTGTGTCTATTATTCTTTTATATGTCTGTATTATTCATTACCATAATTCAAGGCCCCTGCACAAATTTGATCTTAACAATTAAGACTTTCCTGAACTTTCCAAAGAAAATACAAAACAAAATAAAAGAAACAAAACAAAACAAATATCTTCCATTCCCTTCTCTGATACTTCTTCCCTCTTTCCTGAATTAGTACCATGTGATGTACTTTATTTTTCTTCTGCCCCCACCACCCACATTAGAAGAGATGTATTTATCTGAAAAAGATGTTGCTGTCTTTTTGTTTTTATGTTCTATCTTCCTAGAACACTAACTGGCACAGAATGAGTACTTGTATTTGTCTGTTTTCACATTGCTATAAAGATACTGCCTGAGAGTAGGTAATTTATAAAGGAAGGAAGTTTAATTGACTCACAGTTCTGCATGGCAGGGGAGGCCTCAGGAAACTTATAATCATAGTGGAAGTTGAAGGGGAAGCAAGGCATATCTTACATGGTGACAGGAGATAGAGAGGGAACAAAGGAAACTGCCATGTTTAAACCATCATGTCTCATGAGAACTCGCTCACTATCAGCAGAGAGAACACCATGGGGGAAACCATCCCCATGATCCAATCACCTCCCAAGAGGTCCCTCCCTCAACACATAGGGATTAAAATTCTAGATAAGATTTGAGTGGGGACACAGAGCCAAACTATAGTATTTTACCCTGACCACTCACAAATCTCATATCCATTTCACATTTCCAAACCAAAAATGCCTTAACTCCACCAAAGTCTTAACTCATTTCAGCATTAACTCAAAAGTCCAAATTCAAAGTCTCATCTGAGACAAGGAAAATCTCTTGCATCTATGAGCCTATAAAATAAAAATCAAGTTAGTTACTTCCCAGATACAATGAGAGTACAGGCATTGGGTAAATGTTCTCATTCCAAATGGGAGAAATTGGCCAAAACAAAAGAGCCCCAGGCCCCATGCAAGTCCAAAACCCAGCTGGGCAGTCATTAAATATTAAAGCTCCAAAATCTCCTTTGACTCCATGTCTCACATCCAGGGCATACTGATGTAAGGGATGGGCACCTATGGGCACCCACACCTCTGGCTCTGCAGGGTACAGCCCCTGTGGCTTCTTTCATGGGCTGGCATTGAGTGCCTGTGATTTTTCCAGGCACATGGTGCCAGCTGTCAGTGGATCTATATTTCTGAGTTCTGGAGAGTTGTAGCCCTCTTATCACAGCTCCGCTAGGCAGTGCCCCAGTGGGGACTCTGTGTAGAAACTCCAGTCCCACATTTCCCTTTTGTACTGCCCTAGTAGAGGTTCTCCATGATGGTTTTATCCCTTCAGTAGACTTCTGCCTAGACATCCAGGTGTTTCTATACATAGTCTGAAATCCAGGCTCAGGTTCCCAAGGCTCAACTCTTGTTTTCTGTGCATTTGCAGGCCCAACACCACATAGGAGCTGCAAAAGTTTGGAGCTTGCACCCTCTGAAGCAATGACTCGAGCTTTACTTTGGTCCCTTTTAGCCACAACTGGAGCTGGAGTGACTGGGATGCAGGCTACCAGGTCTTAGGGCTGCACAGAGCAGTAGGGCCTTGGGCCTAGCCCATAGAACCATTTTTCCCTCCTAGGTCTTTGGGCCTGTCCCGGGAGGGGCTGCCACAAAGATCTCTGGCATGCTTTGGAGACATTTCCCCATTGTCTTGACTATTAACATGTGGCTTGGCTCCTTGTTGCTTATGCAAATTTCTGCAGCTGGTTTGAATTCACCCCCAGAAAATGGGTTTTCTTTTCTACCACATGCTTAGGGTGAACATTTTCCACACATTTATGTTCTTCTTTCCTTTTAAACATAAGTTCCAATTTTAAATCATCTCTTTGTGAATGCATATGACTGAACACTTTCAGAATCAGCCAAATTACTTCTTGAATGCTTTGCTGCTTAGAAACTTCTTCTGCTAGATACCTTAAATCATCTATCTCAAGTTCAGAATTCCACCAGATTTGTAGGACAGGGGCAAAATGTCACCAGTCTCTTTGCTAAAATATAGCAAGAGTGACTTTTGCTTCAGTTCCCAATATGTTCTTCGCTTCCATCTGAGACCACTTTAACCTAGACTTCATTGTTCATATCACTATTGGCATTTTAGTCAAACCATTTAACAAGTCTCTAGGAAGCTCCAAAATTTCCTACATCTTTCTGTCTTTTTCTGAGCCCTTCAAATTGTTCCAATCTCTGTCTGTTACTCAGTTCCAAAGTCACTTTCATACTTTCAGGTTATCTTTATAGCAGTGCCCCACTCTCAGTATCAATTTCCTATATTAGTCCATTTTCACACTTAATAAAGATATTATCTGAGATTAGGTAATTTATAAAGAAAGGAGGTTTTATTGACTCACAATTCAAAATGGCTGGGGAAGTTTCACAAAACTTACAATCATGGCAGAAGCAAAGGGAAAGTAAGGCATGTCTTACATGGCAGCAGAAGAGAGAGAAAGAGAGAAGAGGAAATTGCCACTCTTAAACCATCAGATCACTATCATGGTTACAGCATGATCCAATCATTTCCCACCAGGTCCCTTCCTCAACTCATGAGGATTACAATTTGAGATAAGATTCGAGTGCACATAGAGCTAAACCATATCGTACAGTACTACTAGAGCTAGTACTCAACAATTGTTTTGATGTATTAGTTAATGTTAAATCATTTATGATAACACTTTACACTGTATATTATATCTAAGCACTTTCCTTCACCTAACAATCAAATAGTATGAAACTATTAATTTTAGAAATCTCTAGAATTTTTCACATTAATAGAAAAGCTCTTGATTATTTAATGATCACTTATTTAGAATATAAGCTTATTGAAGATACAGTCATTACTTTATATTTTTCATGATGTCCCACTTTATCTATCACTAGATTTTTACTCAGTATCTGCTCAATAGAAAATAATTATGATTTCATTGCGTAATTAGTTTGTTTTCTTAATTTAGTGATAACTAGAAAATTAAGATCATCCCTTACAACATCTTTCTTTTTTTTATATATTTCCTCAGTTCAAGGACTGTAATGGCTCTATTAAGATATTTTTGTGCTATTTAATAGCTTCCACAATAGATTGTGTTCCTTCCTTTTTAATACCATCTAACATCATTTTTCAACATTCTCACTGGAATCTTGTCAAACTGCTTTCCTCAATGTCCTACATATGTCATGCTTGCCAGCTCCACTACTTCATATATTCAAACAGCTGCAGAATTAACACATCCCTTATACAAGTCTATGTCCTCCACACCCTCCAAGGCTTAGGTTAACTTCAAATATTTCTGTGATTATACCAGTCCACACAAATCTAATGCTTCTGCAAACATCTACTACTTGTATAGTTAGTACGCCTGTGTCTTTTATATTTTTTTTCCTGTAATTGTAGTATTATGTAGGTTATATTCAACCTCCAAATTGAGAGTCACTAGGCTTTGCTTTTCCACTGAACCTAGGAATATGCTAAACACATTGTAAATTTTAATAAACTGACTAAGCTATCACTGAAATACTATAGATAAATTATAGTACCTGGTAGAATAATAATTCAAAATGAAACTTCTTATTCTATTTGTGTATAAAATAAAATGTTAGCCTAGAGCATCAAATAGGAAAAAAAAAATCCTAAATTTCCCCTCCTTCTAAATTAAGGCAGATATGTCCTCCAGCAGAATAGGAAAGTTTCTCATGTGACATTGACCTCATAATCTAATCCAACCTATGTAGGCCAAAAATTAGATATTTGGGAAAAAAAATAAGTAAGGGTGACTGGATTTCTGTTTTTATGGGGAATACTGTAGAATGTTTCCACCTTTCCTCATGGAGGAAGGAAAAATGGTCCTTTCAAAGGCTAGTTGTTGAGAAATTGAAGGAATGCAGAAGACATAGAGAGTGTTTTATCTGAAATCTCATTGTCCCAGCCTGGTGTGGCCACAAAAATAGGGCATGATAATAGAGTGTTTGCAAGAGCTTACTATTTCAATTCTGGAATTTGGGGATAAAGTTATGGATGCATAATGATGTTTAAGCTAATGACAGACGGCATATTATAATGGTCATATAACATTCTAATGGAGCATATATGAAACACTAATATATAGCACTTGATTTTGGCAGTGAAGATCAAGCAGTGGAAATTACTGCTAGTAATGGTGCTAGGACATTTGATTTTCCATATGAAAAAGTGTATATATAAACACATATATCATCTATGTATCTTTATGTACACTCTATGATGTTCGCACAAGGGAATTGCTTAACTATGCATTTCTCACAATGTATTGTAATCATTAACGGGGCATGACTGTATATACAAACATAAAAACTGGTGCGCTGTTTTTGCCTGGAGAATTCTAAAGTTTGGAAACAATACAGAACTGCTACCAATGTCCAGTTGAGAAGAAAGGACAATGGAGAAAGCATGCGCTGTTCCTTTTTAGCATGACCGGATGAACACAGCAGATATTAGCCAGGCCTGGGCCCTAGAGAGATAAGAGGAGTCAGGCTGAAAAAGAATTTCAGGAGGACAGATGGAGAACATAGATTGCGCTCATGCCAGGGACTTGCAGCGTGGAAGATCTCATGGGGAATTTTGAAGAACCATTACCTGATCCTCATGAGAGATATACATTTAAGTGAACACTACAAAAAAAAAAAAAAAAAAAAAAAAAAAAAAAAAAAAAAAAAAAAAAAAGCACTGGAAGCCAGCCATGGATAGCAAAGATAAAGCTTCACAAGAGGAGAACCCATGGATAGCAAAGATAAAGCTTCACAAGAAGAGAACCCAAGAGAATACTATTTTTGGTAAGTAGTTTTCACTTAAATCTTTTTTGATAATTTTAATACATCTACATGTTTGCTTGGTGCAAAGTAATTTTTCACACAGCATGAAAGTAATTACAGTAAACATTTTATTTTCACATTAGAAAGGGTTGATGCTAAGTCTAATATGCAAGAAGTTAAAAGGAGATTCTATAAGTATTTGAAATTAGAACAATGGTTCTGATTATTTCACTTTTACATATTTGTGTTTTTATTCTTAGGAGGCAAAGCACTAAATTCAAAAGGAAGAAAAAAAACTGTTACCAACTTAATATATCATATTGAAATTTATAATTTTAAGCTAAATATAGTAATCCCAAAGTAATAATATGAAGTTATTTTATAATAATATATATTAAAACATAAATAGTTCATTGTCTCCAAACCAAATCATAAAGTGATCTTTAATTTAATCTAATAGCTTGTTTGCTTGCTTTCTACTCAAATATAAATTGCCTATGGGGTTTTATTAAATTTGGTTAATTTCAGAGAGTTGTCCTTGACATTTATATAAGTTGTGACAGACTCTCGCCAAGATTTTACTGAGGATGGCGCAAAGTAAGTTCAAAAAAGAAAATGAACAGAAGCAATCCATTTCCTTTACCATTATGCATTTACTCATAAGAAAACCAATCTTCAGGAAGTGAATCATGCACCTTAAAAATGAGTAGTGAATCCCAATAGCTATATTTTAACTCTTCTAAAATGTCTTTTTGCCTTGATAATTTTACTTTATTTGCTGAAACCAAACTGTATAGGCACAAGAAAACTCAAGTGTAACATATTCTTTTGGCTGCCATTATTTCCAGACTGATTAAATCTAGAGTTGACTACATCAGGGTGAGCTTTTTATTACTACTTTTAAGTAATCAATTGATTTCTTGATGTCTGCTCTTCTTCTACAATGCATATAAGAGTTCACTTTTTGTCACATTATCCCACTAAAGGGGTGATACCTGTTTCAGAGACGTTTTTCCGTAGCAGGATGCATTGTCTTCTGGCTGTTTTACAAGTCTTACGCCACACATTAAAAACAAGGATAGCACTATTGCTTCCGAAATACTCTAAAGTGGTCCTGGCTGCATTACATGCCAGAAAGTCAGCCAAATACTGTGCTGATGTTCCTATCATGGTCTGTCATCACCTTGTTTAATATTAGATCAAAAGCTGCTGAAGTAGCTAAATTAGATTAGCTGTTTTGCCTTCTGCCATCATAATTACCATTTGGCTCCAAACACAGTTTTGTGGAGTATAGAGTATAGTGATTTAAAAATCTCTCTCTCTCTCTTATCTTGCATTACAGCTTATAACTGAAAAGATTATATCCATTATTATAGGTAATTGGTATCTTCCTATGTGGTATTCACTGAGGTTTATACATGAGATTTTCTGGAGAAATAATATACCTCCTGGAGCCAAGATTCCCTTTAGGAATATAGGGAATTTTATAACCCTCATGGCCAAGACCATGTTATATATTATAACTAATTATATAATTATATATATTAGTTTATCAGGAGTAAGCATCTATGCATTAGTGCAAGCTGAAAAGAAGTTTTTGGCTGAGTTTTTGAAAGGATTAAAAAACTCCCAAATGGTTTGCTTGCTTTTTTTTTTTTTTTTTTTTTTTTTTTAGAGAAGAAGCTTATCTTTGCTTGGGTGAAGGAAACAGACAGCATACAAGGATGGTTACACAAGACTAAAGGAGGAAGAGTAAAACAGTCACATTAATTTAATTTTGAATGCAGCCTTTTAGAAAAGTTAGAGAGTGGAAAGGCCTGCAACAAGCCACAAGAAGAACAATTTTAGAATAACTATTCTCAAGCACACAAGCTCTAGACTGGGATCCTGGGGATGTGATTACATTAGATATTGTTAGAGAAGATGGGTAGTACAACACTCTTACCTTTCAGGTCTGAAGTTTATAACAGGCTAGAACCTCCAGACACCAGACATAGCTATAGAGCAGAATGGGTAAGTGCCTTGACTTTTGACTTTTCTGAATCAGTGCTTTGGTACTGCCTCAGATTACACTACTTACTCTTGTCTGTTTTGCTCTCCTGGGTTACCAAAAAGATGAAATCTTTCAAGTTCTTGAGAGTATGGTCTGACGTAGGGAAGAACAGGAAGCCGTATCTTATTCACTGCTGCATCCTAGTTCCTAGCACATGGAAGATATTCAGAAATAACCTGCAGAATACAATAAACCATTTCCAGTTCTAATCTCAAGTTTATGAACAACAACTGTCAGACTCAGTTTCCCTATCATGGAAGCTGAACATAATACAGGCACATATTTTTTAGTCATTTAAATAGCTAAAAGTCATAATGCATATTTTCATTTCCAATAGTAATATTTATTTTCCTGAAGGATCCTCTGTGCCAAACGGTTTCTTAAATTCTTTGAAGTTTAATACATGTTTAGATTTTTTTTCTCAATAAACTTATCAGAAGAAGAAAAGATTTGTAAGAACCTCTAATGAAAGATCAAGACTCTCATTTTGTAACTTAAAGTTGAATGATCCTATAATACCTGGGTATTTATTATTTATTAAATTACTACATCTCCATCATAATGCTTTTTTAATCTTTTCTATACAAAAGGAGTCAAGTGCAGTATCAGGATCATTGAACACTGACTTTTTAACTATTCATAGATCCCTCCCAATGATGATTATGGCTATCAATGTAGGATATCATGTATCCTTGGAGGAAAACTTTGAAATATGATGAAACTATGGTTAGATTAAGGAATTAAGTTATGCCAATCAGTCTTGGGGGGATGAGCTATATAAGGAAATAACTCTTCATAGTAATAGATCTAATATATGTATATGAAATTAAAGATCACAGTTCATGCCTCAAAATCCATCTCAAGTCGCCTACCTTTGGATTTGGTTCAGGGTAGAAGACAAGAAGCCGGGCTTTTTTCATTTGTAGTATACCAACATCTAAGCTTTCATTGCTTGCTCTTCAAAGGTACCCCATTTGTCCCAAATTTGAAACAATTATTTTCTTACCTATATTTGGATGAGGGAAAACAGAAGGGTACAATGATTTAAATTAGCTCATCCTCATCCTTCAAATATAAACATGGTCTATGTCATGATTCTCCTATTTGTTTTTCAAGAATCTAGGCTTTCTAAACTCAAATTTAGTGTGAGAAAATTACAATTTTTTTCTGCTTTCTGAAAATAAATCTCTTTATTAATGGAAGAAATGTCAAATAGCTTAGTTACTTCATGAAGGTCCACTTAAGAAACCTTAAAAATATTAATATTCTGAGAATATTACCTAGCTATTCGAAACCCGAGACTGAGAAATATCCTGATGAAGTTTCAGCCTCAAGAAATGCTTACAGGCCGGGCGCGGTGGCTCAAGCCTGTAATCCCAGCACTTTGGGAGGCCGAGACGGGCGGATCACGAGGTCAGGAGATCGAGACCATCCTGGCTAACACAGTGAAACCCCGTCTCTACTAAAAATACAAAAAATTAGCCGGGGGTAGTGGCGGCGCCTGTAGTCCCAGCTACTCGGGAGGCTGAGGCAGGAGAATGGCGTAAACCCGGGAGGCGGAGCTTGCAGTGAGCCGAGATCGCGCCACTGCACTTCAGCCTGGGCGACAGAGCGAGACTCCGCCTCAAAAAAAAAAAAAAAAAAGAAAAAAAAAAAAGAAATGCTTACAAAATTGAATCAAGATATTTATAATATATATTTTAGAAAACAATCTATATTATAAGTCCTTTCCTGGTTGATATTACAATATATTGATGTGCTCTCTCTTCTAAATTATAAGAGTGAATATAAAGGGTCGTATAATAAGTAAAGATTTTGTTCACCAAATAATGAAGTTAGTAAGGAACTCATAAATTACTAAGCATAAATTACTGCTGCTTAAAGCTACTGTTGCCTAATATTTTTCCTTTAAGAAAGATTTAATTCTACTTATATGCATACGTACTTCATGTACAAGAACTTGGAATGTTCTTTCCCCAATATTTTGTATATTTTGACTGTCATTCATTTACAGTATTCCCTTTTGTAAGAGAAACAAATCACAGATAAACAAAGATAAAAATATAAAGTGTTTTCTGATTTAACTTTTCCAAGATAGAAGCTACATCAGAAAGTATATATATTTTTCTGAAACTTTCACTGGGCTTTAAAGTTATTTTCAAAATCTACAAAGTATCTATATGAAAAATGCTGTATGTGAGCTTAAGTAAATTTATAATTTCACCTTAAAACTATTCTCTCAGTGTACTAAATATAATTCCATAGAAACAATTTTGGTAACTATCTACCATCAATATAACTGACAAATGTTCCAATTTTTATTTTGTTTGTGAGAATTTGGCAACTTCATTTATTGTTTCCTATATTTTCTTTTATTTTTGCTTGTATTTATTAACTTTAAAATTAAGAATTTAAATTTTTTAATTGAACAACCTAAACAATTAAAATATATAAAAGTGTAAATATATTTAGTAAAATATAAAGGGTAAAAAAGATTAACATAAAATGCACCAGTCTCTCACCCTATGCTGTTTCCAGGGTCAACTCTTAGTAGTTTCCACTGTGAGTTTTTGCATAAGTCTAAACAATTATGTGTAATGCCCCTGATTCTTGATGTATCAATTCAGTCCCTGTTTTCTGATTTTAAATAGATAAGGATTTGGTTCCCATATTATTTTCCCTTTCTCCTCACATTCCCACTTGTGATTGTTACACTATTCCAAAAATCCATCTCAAGTCCCTTTACCTTTGAATTTGGTTGGGGTAAGAATTAGAAGCAGAACTTTTTCATTTGTGATATACCAGCGTCTATGATTTCATTGCTTGTTCTTCAAAGGTACCTCATTCATCCCAAATTTCAAACCTTGTAAGAATTGCCTTTAGAATTAGTATTCTATTTAAATTTATTTTTGTTTTTTCTATTATGGACCACTTCTTTTGGCTAATTATTCTACAAATATATTACTGTTCTGTATTTTCTTTTGTCTCCTTCATTACAGTTCCCAATAGCAGTACTTTAATATGGCTGAATCAATAACAATAACTTTGTTATTAAGCATAATTATCTTTAATTACTTTCCAAAATGATAATTTAAGTGTATTACTTACCAAAAACTATTATTTTTGCTATGGAAATACTCAATTATGCAAAGAATACTAGTCCCTTCAATATGTATCAAATGTAATGACCATTTGAGCACTCAAGATGAAATATACTAAAAGTCAAGATTAAGCATTTTCTCTTTTATTATGGTCTAATAATTCTTCAAAAATTTCATCACCTTTTGGTTTTGTAAATTTAACCCAAACATTGAGTTGTTATTGTAATTACTACACTTGGTATTTCCTGAATTTCTAATTGGTTTTTCTTAAAATATGGCTGGAAATTTTCAAATACTTTCTTTGGTTTTATGTTTTCATTTCTATTATGGTGTCTTTAATCAAGTTTTTCACATTCTTAGTGTGCACCCATTTTTTTTTTTAATTTATCACTCATAGATTTATTCTTTCATGTGTAATTGTGGATTACAAGGCTATCTTTAACAGAAATTATATTTGAAATACTCCTGCGTAGTCTGAGTACAGCACCTGTTTGTCCAAGAAAGGTTAGATTGACTTCTGTAGGCTCCTGGGAGTTAATCACTGGAATGCTGAATTTTCAATTTGATGATCATTGTGCTTCAGAGTATATTCAAGGGGGCATATTCAAATTTCATCTTTTTAAAAAACATCCTTAGCACAGACTAATAATTATGAATTGTTTATTGAGGTCATTTTTAATCAATCTTTTTCTTATAAGGTGTAGGTTTAGAAGTCTTGTTTTATTAGAACAACCTCCTTTTTCTACTTTCCAGTTCATGCAAGATCTAATTGGTTGTGTTATATTTGTGTGTCGAAAGTTAAACCCCTGATTTTTCTAAGCTAACAACTTCCTCTTAATCTGGGTCAAATCAAGGTCATGTGTTTTTATTGTTTATTTCTTAAATCTGTAATTCTTTTGAGATATGATTTAAAAATCTGTTGCTTCTATTTTATTTTAGCAGTTGTGGATTTTTTTTTTTTCTAGCAGCAGGCTTTTTAGTTTAGCCAGTCCACACATTTCCGGAAACTGATAGCTCTCATTTTATGGGTGTATCTACTTTGACAGTCCTTAGCTCTGTATCACCAACATGATTCACTTAACCTACCAGTGTGCAAAACCTAGTAGAATAGCTGAAAAAATTCTCTGGATGGTTCAGAAAACTGAAATTCATATGTTGCTTATTTCCAATCAACTTCCCCATATATCTAGTACTTAAGATTTGCTATCTTTCTTAGATTTTCAAATTCTCTCACATACTAATTCAGGCAGTAATGTCCATCTTAAGATATTTTGAGCAAAAGTCCAATCCATTGTAAAACACACAGCAAGCAATTCAGTTGCTCAAAGAACACTGAATATTGTTTTTCTACTCACATAATAGTCTGTGTTGATTACGAGAACCGTTCTACTTCACAAGTTCTTTCATGGATTCAGGAGACTAACGTCATGTAAAAATGCCTACAATATTGTCATTTCACTTTCTGCCTTATAACTGAGACTACCCTCTTGTAATTGCTTTGTCAGAGAATAAGCATATTTCTAAGGGATATGATGAATTATTTTTTACAAAGATGGTACTTTCAATTTTCATCAATACTTAGCCAATATTAGGCATTAATATTTTTCCTACTTTTTAAGTTTTTAGATGATGTGACATATGATTTTTGTTTTAATTCTCATTTCTTTGAGAGCAAATGTAGTGTTTTCGAATATACCTACAAATTGATTGATATAACCTTCTTTAAGAGGTGGAGGCTGGTTTTCCCTTTCTTATGTATGCACTAACTGAATAACTCAAAAGAGTCAAACATGGTGGAAATGACTGCATCAAGTATCCTAGACCAGGCATAGAGGCCGTTATGAGTCTCCTTGCTCTCACTCATGGATCGTTGGCTCTGAGAAAAGCCAGCTACCATCTCCTGAGGACACTCAATCAGTCCTATGGAGAGACCCACACAGTGAAGACCTCTTGCCAACAACCAGCTAGGAATTGAGACCTCCTGCCTAAAGCTATAGAGTGCTATGAGTTGAATTGTGTCACCCCAAAATTCATGTGTTGATGTTCTAACCTCCAGTACCTCAGAATGTGACCCTATTTAGAAAGAGAGTCACTGGAGATGTAACTACATAAGGTCACTAGGGTGAAATCTAATTCAATATGACTGATGTTTTCATAAAGAGAGGGACATTTAAATACAGAGACAGACCATATACAGGGAAGACAAGGTGTGGAGACACAAAGAGAAGACACTGTCTGCAAGACAAAGAGAGAGGCCTGGAACACATCCTTCCCTCACAGCCCTCAGAAGAAATCAACCCTGCTGACACTTTGATTTTAGACTTCCAGCCTGTAGAACTATGAGAGAATAAATGTTTGTTGTTCTATGCCACTTAGTTTTCAGTATTTTGTTATAACAGCCCTAAGAAACTAAAATACATTAAGTGAGGCATTTTGAGAGCAGACAAGATGATTACTACAACCTCATTAAAAAACCTGAGTCATTCAGCTAAATTCTTGATCCACAGAAAATATGAGATAATAAATGTTTATTGCTTTAAGTCAGTAAGTTTTGGGATAATTTTTTATGGAGCAGTAGATAACTAATAAAATTGGTTAAATTGAATAATCTCAATAATGTATTTACATGTGTCATATCTATTTTTAATTATATAATTGCACATTTTTATTGTAATCTTTATTCCATTCTTGATAAGTAAACACTTTCTATACAAAACTTTTTAAGGACTGCTGTAATTTTTCTTCTACTACTAAGTTGCCATTTGTAAAAATTGTACTTTAAGTTCTGAAATACATGTGCAGAATGGGCAGGTTTGTTAAATATGTATACATGTGCCATGGTGATTTGCTGCACCCATCAATCAATCATCTAGGTTTTAAGCCCCACAAGCATGCATTAGGTATTTGTCCTAATGCTATCCCTTCCCTTGCCCCTCACTCCCTGACAGACCCCAATGTGTGATGCTCCCCTCCCTGTATCCATGTGTTCCCACTGTTCAACTCCCACTTATGAGTGAGAACACGTGGTGTTTGGTTTTCTGTCCTTGCAATAGTTTGCTGAGAATGATGGTTTCCAGCTTCATCCGTGTCCCTGCAAAGGACATTAACTCATTCTTTTTTATGGCTGCATAGTATTCCATGGTGCATATGTGCCACATTTTCTTTATCCATTCTATCATTAATGGGCATTTGGGTTGGTTCCCAATCTTTGCTATTGTAAATAGTGCTGCAATAAACATATGTGTGCATGTGTCTTTGTGGTAGAATGATTTATAATCCTTTGGGTACATACCCAGTAATAGGATGACTGGGTCAAATGATATTTCTGGCTCTAGATCCTCAAGGAATCACCACACTGTCTTCCACAATGGTTGAACTAATTTAGGTTCCCACCAACAGTGTAAAAGCATTCCTATTTCTCCACATCTTCTCCAGCATCTGTAGTTTTCTGACTTTCTAATGATAGCCATTTTAACTGGCATGAGATGGTATCTCAATGTGGTTTTGATATGTATTTCTCTAATGATCAGTGTGAGCTTTTCTTCATATGTTTGTTGGGCGTGTAAATGTCTTCTTTTGAGAAGTGTCTGTTTATATCCTTCAACCACTTTTTGATGGTTTTTTGTTTGTTTGTGTCTTGTTTTTTCTTTTCTTTTCTTTTCTTCTCTTGCAAATTTGTTTAAGTTCCTTGTAGATCCTGGATATTAGACCTTTATCAGATGGATAGATGGCAAAAATTTTCTCCCATTCTTTAGGTTGCCTCTTCAGACTGATGATAGTTTCTTTTGCTGTGCAGAAGCTCTTTAATTAGATCCCATTTGCCAATTTTGGTTTTGGTCGTAACTGTTTTTGGTGTCTTAGTCATGAAGTCTTTGCCTATGACTATGTCCTGAATGGTATTGCCTTGGTTTTATTCTAGTGTTTTTATCGTTTTGGGTTTTACATTGAAGTCTTTAATCCATCTTGAGTTAATTTTTGTATAAGGTGTGATGAAGGTGTCCAGTTTCAGTTTTCTGCATATGGCTAGTCAGTTTTCCCAGTACCATTTATTAAATAGGGAATCATTTCCTCATTGCTTATTTTTATCAGGATTGTCGAAGATCAGGTGGTTGTACATGTGTGGTGTCACTTCTGAGGCCTCTGTTCTGTTCCATTGCTCTATATATCTGTTTTGGGCCCAGTACCATGCTATTTTGGTTACTGTAGCCTTGTAATACAGTTTGAAGTCAAGTAGCATGATTCCTCCAGCTTTGTTCCTTTTGCTTAGGATTGTCTTGGCTATACAGGCCTTTTTGGGTTCCATATGAAATTTAAAGCAGTTTTTCTAATTCTCTGAAGAAATTTAATGGTAGCTTGATGGAAATAGCATTGAATCTATAAATTACTTTGGGTGTTATGGCCATTTTCACAATATTGATTCTTCTTATTCATTAGTATAGAATGTTTTGCCATTTGTTTGCATCCTCTTTTATTTCCTTGAGCAGTGGTTTGTAGTTCTCCTTGAAGAGGTCCTTCACATTCCTTGTAGGCTTTATTCCTAGGTATTTTATTCTCTTTGTAGCAGTTATGAATGGGATTTCACTCATGATTTGGTTCTCTGTCTATTGCTAGTGTGTAGGAATGTTTGTGATTGTTGCACATTGACTTTGTATCCTGAGACTTTGCTGAAGTTGCTTATCAGCTTAAGGAGTTTTTGGGCTGAGACAATCATGTCAACTGCAAATAGAGACAATTTGACTTTCTCTCTTCCAATTGGAATACGCTGTATTTCTTTCTCTTGCCTGATTGCCCTGGCCAGAACTTCCAGTACTATGTTGAATAGGAGTTGTGAGAGAGGACATCCTTGTCTTGTGCCGGTTTTCAAGGGGAATGCTTCCAGCTTTTGCTGATTCAGTATGATAATGGCTATGGTTTTGTCATAAGTAGCTCTTATTATTTTGAGTTATGTTCCATCAATACCTTGTTTATTTAATGTTTTTAGCATGAAGGGGTGTTGAATATTATTGAAGGCCTTTTCTGCATCTATTGAGATAATCATGTGGTTTTTGTCAGTTTCTGTTTATGTGATGGGTTACATTTATTGATTTGCTCATGTTGAACCAGACTTGAATCCCAGGGATGAAGCAGACTTGATCATGGTGGATAAGCTTTTTGATATGCTGCTGGATTGGGTTTGCCAGCATTTTATTGAGGATTTTTGCATGAATGTTCATCTGGGATATTGGCCTGAATTTTTTTTTTTTTTTTTTAAGGACTCCACCAGGTTTTGTTATCAGGATGATGCTGGCCTCATAAAATAAGTTGGGGAGAATTCTCTCTTTTTCTATTGTTTGGCATAGTTTCAGAAGGAATGGTACCAGCTCCTCTTTGTACCACTGGTAAAATTCAGATATGAGTCTGTCTGGTCTTGGGTTTTTTTGGTTGGTAGACGATTAATTACTACCTCAATTTCTGAACTTATTATCGGTCTATTCAGGGATTCGATTTCTTCCTGGTTTAGTCTTGGAAGGGTGCATATGTCCATTAACTTACCCATTTCTTCTAGATTCTCTAATTTACTTGCATAGAGGTGTTTATAATATTGTCTGATGGTAGCTTGTATTTCTGTGAGATCAGTGGTGATATCCCCTTTATCATTTTTATTGTGTCTATTTGATTCTTCTCTCTTTTCTTCTTTATTAGTCTGGCTAGCAGATTATCTATTTTGTTAATCTTTAAAAAAAAAAAAAAAACAGCTCCTGGATTCATTGATTTTTTTTTTGAAGCATTTTTTTATGTCTCTGTCTCCTTCAATTCTGTTCTGATCTTAGTTATTTCTTGTTTTCGGCTAGCTTTTGAATTTATTTGCTCTTGCTTCTCTAGTTCTTTTAATTGTGATGTTAGAGTGTTGATTTTAGATGCTTTCTGATGTGGGCATTTAGTGCTAAATTTGCCTCTAAACACTGCTTTAGCTGTGTCCCAGAGATTTTGGTACGTTGTCTCTTTGCTCTCATTGGTTTCAAAAAACGTCTTTATTTCTGCTTTAATTTCGTATTTACCCAGTAGCTATTCAGGAGCAGGTTGTTCAGTCTCCATGTAGTTGTGGGATTTGAATGAGTTTCTTTCTTTTTTATTTTATTTTATTTTTTTTAGATGGTGTCTTGCTCTATTGCCAGGCTGGAGTTCAGTGGCGTTGAGTGAGTTTCCTTATCCTGAGTTCTAATTTGATTGCACTGTGGTCTGAGAGACTTTTTGCTATGATTTCCTTTCTTTTGCATTTGCTAAGGTATGTTTTCCTTGAAACTATGTGGTCAATTTTAGAATAAGTGCTATGTGGTGCTGAGAAGAATGTATATTCTATTGATTTGGGGTGGAGAGTTCTGTAGATGTCTATTAAGTCATCTTGGTCCAGAGCTGAGTTCAAGTCCTGAATACCCTTGTTAAATTTCTGTCTCATTGATCTTCTAATATTGACAGTGGGGTGCTAAAGTCTCTCACTACTATTTTGTGATAGTCTAAGTCTCTTCGTAGGTCTCTAAGAGCTTGTTTTATGAAACTGGGTGCTCCTGTATTGGGTGCATATATATTTAGGATAGTTAGCTCTTGTTGCATTGATTCTTTTACCATTATGTAATGTCTTTCTTTTTGTCTTTTTTTGATCTTTGCTGGTTTAAAGTCTGTTTTATCAGAAGCAGACTCTTTATCCAATTTGCCAGTCTGTGTCTTTTAATTGGGGCATTCAGGCCGTTTATATTGAAGTTTAATATTGTTATGTGTGAATTTGATCCTGTCAACTAGCTGGTTATTTTGCACATTTGTTGATGCAGTTTCTTCATAGTGTCATTGGTATTAGTTAACATTTTTGCCTTTTCATATTATTTAGGCTATTTTGTAAGTTTATATGTTCTAAACATGCACTTAATAAGTCTATTTTACTTTATAAAGTATAAAAATCGTTTTACTGATTCTAATTTGTCTCAACCTAAAAATAATAGGTTTAGAAGATAAAAATATTTTCTAAGATTTTCTCAGGACAGTAACCTAAATATTTGGTTTAAATATTTTGCTTCTAGTCAAAATTTCACATATTTGATTTTGAGATAGAAAAGAATCCCATTCCAAGGAACTAATACAGTTTTGAGAAAGGGTTATTCTAGAACTTGTTAAGCAGAAATGAATTACTTACAAACCTTCTTTCATAAGGAAAATTTCCAATTATTAGCTTCTCTAAAGATAAGGAGGTTAAGTGTAGACAACTCTTACAAATTCACTGACCACAGAGCCAAATTTTTTCTTTGTCTCTAGGATTTAAACCTGGGAACACAGATTAGTTTTAAGGTCTTAGCAGAAGGATACCGTGGAGTATGTATTTTTGCGTCTGTTTCTTTTTTATTATGCATTTTAAAATGGTAAACTTTGACTTGATATCCTTCTCCAAGAAGCAGAGATACTTCCAACCAGGAAGAAGTCATTACTTATAACCAGGAATCATTTACATTAAAATTTAAATTATAATTTAGAATGCATAAAAACAATTTTAAAATGTAAAGTATTAATTCTTACCTTTCTACTCACATAACATCAAATCGATTAAACCAGCTAAAGTAGCCAATAAATTACTTTAAAAAACAATTGCCAATAAAATATAACAGTATACTTATAAACATATATTTATGTAGTGGGTTGCAAAAAAGGATAATTTCACTAAAAAATTAAATGTGAAACTGATGTCCAATCAATATTTTTAGCTAACAACAGTGTAAAATGGTGAAAATGGAAAACATACAATATTAAACCTATGTAAAATATAATATTCTAATGATATCTAATTGTAATTATTTTCTTGTATTAATGTAGTTGACATTATCTTCTTATCCTCACAAAAGAATTGAACCTTCTATGAAGATTAATGTAGCCTTCACTTCACTGCACATTAATGTGGAAGATATCATTACTTTGAGCTCCAGGAATTCCCACTGGCAAAGGGCATTAAATCATACCATCTACACACTGCCTTTTTAGTTCTTCTGACATGTTAGCCTTAGAGGGTCTCTAAATTCAGCAGTGACATTGTGATGTGACTTTGTGCCCAAAATTTGATTGGAATAGCAGCAGGTTTGTATTTTAAAGAAAATGTACCATAGCTACTAGATCAAATTATTGAAATTTTTTTATGTTTATTTTTTCTTTACAAAATTTCCATGGAAACAGCTAAGTTCCATTTTTAAACAGTCATAAAGAAATACATTAAATTTTATATTTCTTATTTTTATGTAACCTTAATATCTTCAATCTCTTTTATTCCTACTTTATAGACATTGCTAATAATATATAGATGAATCTTTTTCTAATTAAAAAGTTTGCTATTTATCAGTTAATGCTATTTGGACTCAATTTTTAAATGTTTTACTAGATATATGTATGAATAAAATGTACACAGTTTATATAGACCTTATGTCTTTTAACCAAAGTGATTTTCAAACTAGCTGATATCCCCTCATAACTGTTATTTCTAAATTTTAGTTAACAAAAATGTTACTCGACAAGTTAAGTAAATGTTTTCTCTTTAACATTTTAAAATGCCTACTCTCCTAAACATCTATTGTTTTCAATTTTCATAACATTATGAGAGTGGAAAACAAGAAGTAGAAGTGAAGAGTCAGAGAGATTTTAGCCTTACCACGCCATGGGGAAAAGTCCATGATTCCTCGTATGTTCAGAGGTTGAAGTGAACCTTCAAAAACAGGAAACTTTAGGAGATTACTTTAGGTTTAATAATTATATATCCCATTTATTTTTATCTTATTTGTTTATAATAGGAAATGTTATCATTATCCATAACTATTTCATTAGAAATAGGTACTCTGCCCAATGATACATTAAAGGTGTAGGAAAATTAAAATTGTGAAAGACTTTAAACTGACCAAAAAGATCATGACAGTTTTCTCTAAGTCACTCTTCCAGGCTATCTCGGTCTTTCATTATTTTTGAGACATTTCACAACTCTGTAAGTGTAAGCACTTATAACATTGCAAATGATTCTTTCCCATAGAAATATGAATGATTTTATCAGTAAAACTGAATGAATCATTGTCCTACAGATAATTCCATTTTGCATCTATTTGTAAATTTATTGTAGCTTGACTCTTTTACACTCTTATTTGTTCAGTATTTTAGGTGCTTTAAAATGTGTGGGATGTAAGTGTTTATATTTATTATGTTGAAAATAGAAATAAAACATCTTAAAACATTAATTGGCTCATTTTAAGGTAACAGTAATGAACACATCACATGATAGTAGAAATAACACTTCAATGTTATGGGTAGATAGGCATGAGTGGAGCGGGAGAGGGTTCTCTCCTCACACATGAGGAATGTTGGGTGATGGTTTGGCAGTTACCACATTGCCTTTCTAAAAGTGATAAATTGGCAGTCAGCACCTGGGAGAGGACAGCTCCTGATGGTCTACACCTGTTATCCTTAAAGTTTAATTAAAGCAGGTCCCGAATGGTATTACCTAGGTTTTCTTCTAGGGTTTTTATGGTTTTAGGTCTAACATTTTAAAGTCTCATAATCCATCTTGAATTAATTTTTCATATAAGGAGTAAGGAAAGGATCAGTTTCAGCTTTCTACTTATGGTTAGCCAATTTTTCCAGCACCATTTATTAAATAGGGAATCCTTTCCCCATTTCTTGTTTTTCTCCAGGTTTCAAAGATCAGATGGCTGTAGATGTGTGGTATTATTTCTGAGGACTCTGTTCTGTTCCATTTAGTCTATATCTGTTTTGGTACCAGTACCATGCTGTTTTGGTTACTGTAGCCTTGTGGTATAGTTTGAAGTCAGGTAGTGTGATGCCTCAGCTTTATTCTTTTGACTTAGAATTGTCTTGGCAATCACGGGCTCTTTTGGTCCCATATGAACTTTAAAGCAGTTTTTCCAATTCTGTGAAGAAACTCATTGGTAGCTTGATAGGGATGGCACGAATCCTGTAAATTACCTTGGGCGAGTATGGCCATTTTCATGATATTGATTCTTCCTATCCATGAGCATGGTATGTTCTTCCATTTGTTTGTGTCCTCTTTTTATTTCACTGAGCAGTGGTTTGTAGTTCTCCTTGAAGGTCTTTACATCCCTTAGCCAAGTTGGTTTCCTAGGCATTTATTCTCTTTGAAGCAATTGTGAATGGAAGTTCATTCATGATTTGGCTCTCTGTTTGTCTGTTACTGGTGTATAAGAATGCTTGTGATTTTTGCACATTAAAATCATAGGCATGGGCAAGGACTTCATGTCTAAAACACCAAAAGCAACGGCAACAAAAGCTGAAATTGACAAATGCGATCTAATTAAACTAAAGAGCTTCTTCACAGCAAAAGAAACTACCATCAGAGTGAACAGGCAACCTACAGAATGGGAGAAAATTTTTACAATCTATTCATCTGACAAAGGGCTAATATCCAGAACCTACAAATAACTCAAACAAATTTACAAGAAAAAAACAAACAACCCCATCAAAAAGTGGGCAAAGGATATGAACAGACATTTCTCAAAAGAAGACATGCATACAGTCAACAGACACATGAAAAAATGCTAGTCATCACTGGCCATCACAGAAATGCAAAATCAAACCACAATGAGATACCATCTCACACCAGTTAGAATGGCAGTCATTAAAAAGTCAGGAAGCAACAGGTGCTGGAAGGGATGTGGAGAAATAGGAACACTTTTTACTGTTTATGGGATTGTAAGCTAGTTCAACCATTATATGGAAAACAGTATGGCGATTCTTCAAGGATCTAGAACTAGAAACATATGACCCAGCCATCCCATTCACGGGGTATATACCCAAGGATTATAATCATGCTGCTATAAAGACATATGCACCGATATGTTCATTGTGGCACTATTGACAATAGCAAAGACTGCAGAATCAACCCAAATGTCCATCAGTGACAGACTGGATTAAGAAAATGTGGCACATATACACCATGGAATACTATGCAGCCATCAAAAAGGATGAGTTTGTGTCCTTTGTAGGGACATGAATGCAGCTGGAAACCAGCATTCTCAGCAAACTATAGCGAACAGAAACCAAACACCGCATGTTCTCACTCATAGGTGGGAACTGAACAATGACATCCACTTGGACTCAGGAAGGGGACATCACACACGGGGCCTATTATGGGGGAGGGGGGAGGGGGAGGATTGCATTGGAGTTATACCTGATATAAATGACGAGTTGATGGGTACTGAGGAGTTGATGGGTGCAGCACACCAACATGGCACAAGTATACATATGTAAGAAACTTGCATGTTATGCACATGTACCCTAGAACTTAAAGTATAATTAAAAAAAAAAAAAAGAAAAAGAAAAACATACCAATAAATAAATAAATAAATAAATAAATAAAGCAGGTCCCAAGGAGAAGCAACTTCCTGGGCATGCAAGTTAAGAGATGAAATTGGTGAAGTATGACCTTCTGGGTACATTCCACTGGAAAAAGGAAGAAAGCCTCAGATACACACCCATGTAAATCCCTGAACACACGGTACATGCTCATTTCCAAAGGGTGAGGAGAGCACTGCACATGCAGAAAACCCACCCTCAGGGAAGAATCATGGGAAAGAGGTGAGCTGTCAAAGCCCCAGGATCAAGGTTAAAGGCCCTTATTTTTCTCTCTTTGACCTTCAGTCACCCACTTGAATATCTTCCAAGGGTTCTTTCCTTTCTTTCCTGTTATAAAGCCTTTTTAAATAAACTTCTGCTCCTGCTCTGAAACTTGCCTTGGTTTCTTTTCCTGTTTTAGTTTCCTCAAATTCTTTCTTCCAAAGAGGCAAGGACTAAAGTTGCTACAGACCCATATGGATATGCCTCCAGTAACTGAGGGTAATTCAGATTTCTTCCACAGCTAACATAAGTGTGAGTATAAAATTAGTTTTGACCACAAAGACCTCCTGTAATCTAAAAAAGTGGCAGTTTGTTCTAGACTATAAAAGAATATAATGAAGGACAAAATATGGAAAGTGAATCTGTCTGCCTTAGTTTACAAAAGTCTGAAAGTAAGATATGCAATATGTTAAAATCTTAGCAAAGTTTGATAAAATTATATGGGCTTCTTTCTTTGGTTTACCGATTAATGTCTTTAGCTAGAATTTTAAAGAAATTTTTTTAACCTGTATAATCTGTCTAAAAAACAGATTTTGTGTTTTACTAGAATAAGATTTATTATATTGATTTTTTATATGCTTGATTATTTAAGAATAAAAAATGTGATCCTCCTTAGTAAAAGAAATAAGTTTCTTTATAACTGTTTTAATCTCTCTGTTTACTTTTAAAAAAAAAAACTTTTTTAAGGGTAATCAATTATTGCTTCTTATTACTCATAATCTTATTTTAATCAAATGTTTACATTTTTTCAAATGACTTTAATTTTGCCTCTCTAAATTGAATTTGAAATGTAGGGGAAAATATTTTTGAAAATTCACAGTATCATTTACAGATGAAGCTTAAAATTTTCTCCGTAGAACCGTGGAAAATCACAAGTATTTGTTCTTTTCCCTCCAAAAAACAAAAACAAAAAAAAAAAAAAGAAGAAAGAAAATGATGTACTATCCTAAAGAAGCACATTTTATGAGAAGTCTTAATTCACTCCCCCTTCCAGCCCACACACCTATGATAATGTGCTTTAGCCTGAGGGAAGCAGTGATCAAAATTTTTATAAAACATTTTTGTTGAGTTTTTCTCTATTTTTCAGAGTTTCAGTGATCATTTGCTGTTAGACAAAGCAAAAGACTTACTAATCGTAATTTATTATTGTATTAGTTTGTTTTCATGCTGTGGATAAAGACATACCTGAGATTTGACAATTTACAAATGAAAGGGAAGTTTAACAGACTTACAGTTTCACATGACTGGAGAGGCTTCACGATCATGGTAGAAGGCAAGGAGGAATAAGTCACATTTATATGGACGACAGCAGGCAAAGAGAGCAAGCCTGTGCAGGGAAATTCTGTTTTTAAAACCATCAGATCTCGTGAGATTTATTCACTATCACCAGAATAGCACAAGACCTGCCCCCATGATTCAGTTATCTCCCACCAGGGCCCCTCCCACAACACGTGGGAATTACGGGAGCTACGAGATTTGGGTGGAGACACAGAGCCAAACCATATTAATTATTTAAATAGTTAATTGCTCAAAATTTTAATTTTTAAAAATGAAATCTAGTTGTTTGTAGACAACTAGGTTCTAATTGATGATGCACATGATACTCCACGGAGTTTTATAAAAATTCAGATACCTAAGTGGTACTCAAGACTTACTGTATCTCTTTACGTGATAGTCATGGTAGATAAAGTACATAGCTTCAAATAAACTATACACTGTATCAATATTTTCCCCTTATAAAAATTGTGCTTCAGCGCTGATAGTGTGTAGAAAACATTCAGGCTATAGACTGAGTCTGAATTTCCAGGGTTGTTAGCTGAAAAGCAGATGACTTCATAAGACTATTTGCCCCAAATCCAGCAGAACAAGAATTAAAATACAAAGGACTGAAAGAACGAATGAGGAAAATTTTATTGTGTTTGAAATAAACGTGATTCATGTTAATTTTGTTTTCTGGTTACACAAAGAAATTCTTTTTCTCAATCTGTCAACTCACAAGTTACTAAATTCTGTGTCTGTAGAATGAAGTGAAATATTTCTAGATACGGTCCATTCTTGCTGACCACTGCTGGTTCTGACTCTAAATCTCTTTACTTTCTCTAAATAGCAATATATTTATTTCAAAGATTTTTAAGACTTTTTGAGAATCTGTTCTTATACTTGCCAGGATATAATTGGCCAAATGTTTGGGCAACCAAGGTTTTAGCTGGAATTTCATATTTGAGGATAATTTACATTGACCCAGATATGACCAAGATACTTTTAATGATATGTCTACTCAAATTATGGATCTAAAGTCTACAAAATTCTGCCATGAAATGAATCTACTGCAGGTGTATTGAGTCCCAGGCTATGGGTAGTCAAGAAAGGAACTCCTGGAAGTCCTGGAACTGTGACAGATTTGTGGGGGTGGGCTTCAAGAAGAGAAGAACACATGTAAATTTATATGTATTGCAGATGAAATGTTACAGAGTAGTTTTTCAACTTGATTTTCTAGCCTGGAGATATCAAATATGCTTTTAAAAGTTCAATAATATATTCCTTGTGAAAACTTATGGACTAAAATGAATGTTGTGTCCCTAATATTGAAAATTTGGGGGCTCAAGAGTTATATTTGAGATTTATGATCAAAAGAGGGAAGGAAGCTACTTTAAGGACAAATTATAAAAGACTGAAACTATCTAAAAAGATTATGGTGTCTTAACCAACATATCATTCCTAGTCATCTAAGCCTTTCATTGTCTTTGAGGTATTTTTAAAACTTGTAAAATGTAGAAACTTGATATTAGTGCAAAGAATTCTTGTTCACAGAAGTGTAAATTCATTATGTTCCATGAAATACAAATGATTTTTGCCTGTGGATACTCCCATTTTACACCTATGTGTAAATTGGTTTCAACATTTCTTCATTTTCTATCTATATGTGGTTCTTTGAATTTACTTTTGAACCTGTTGTAATGTATTTCTGGTTCTCTCATTAATTACTAAATTAAATAAAATATTTGAAAAGTATTCAGTTTGTAATTTTATGAGAGTTATTATTTCACCTGTTAAAAACATTTATTCTTTAGGAGAGTTTTGTGTTGTTGTTAGTTTTTTGCTTCATTGCTTTCTGTGTGTATGCGTTTTGGTGGAAGCCGATAAAGAGCTGAGTTTCATATCTCAAGCTGTAGGTGAATTAAAACACACATATGAGTACAGAATTAAAGGGGGCCATAGGAAATATGGTACCAGGAATTAAGAATAATCTTGATTACATATTTGGGTTATTCAGGCTCTAGGATTAGGAAATTAAACAGAAACATTTCTAGATTTTGGAGGACCAGGTAGCTCAAAATAACATATGGCTAGCATGGTTCTTGCTATTTTTATTACCATTATGACCATTACAATTAATTTTACAATTATTGTTAGAAATTAAGTAAAGTATTGACAAATAACAGAAACATAAAGAAAGGAAAGTACAAGTTAATCACAGACTGTGTTCCTGTTTAAAACACTGACTTTTACCGAACCTTGTAATTTTGGGTTTTTGCAAACTTAAAACATCCTCTAATGGAACTTGAAATTGAATTAACTTCAGTTATAGAGATACAAACCCAAGAAAATATGAACAAATCAACTTTAACATTTTAACATTTAGTTAGATAACTATTTAGTTGACATATAAGACATCACTTTAACATGAAATATTTCATCAGAGCAAGAGGATTTTAAATTTTACTAGAAGAAAAATGAAGCTGGAGTATGACTTGGATTTAAACCACTTGTAAATCTACCAAGAAGAGGAAAAACAACTTTAGGGAACAAACCTGAATCATTAATTATTCTCAGCTAACGCTCCAGAGATGAAAGATAATAAGGGCTGATAAACTTCGTGTTCCTCAATAATCTTTTTAGTAATAGTATTAAATATGATAATAGTTAACATAGACTGAGGGCTTATAAGCTAGCTATAGCTGAGTCATTTATTTATTTATTTAGAGACAGAGTCTTTCTGTGTTGCTCAGACTAAAGTGCAGTGACTATTCACAGGTGTGATCATGGCACACAACAGACTTAAGCTCCTGGGATCGAGCAATCCTACCTCAGCCTCCCAAATAGCTGGGACTACAGGTGTGCACCATCATGCCCAGCCAATTTAGGTTTTATGATTTCTTTTAATACAGATTTTTTACAGATGAGGAAAATGAGGTATGGTTTGTAACTTGTACAAGTGTGCTCAAGTAATTAAAATCAAAGCTTGGGGCCTACCTGAGTAAACTTAATCTATTCATTCAATTAATCTTATCGAGCACCTACTATGCTCTTCAAAGTGGACATTAAGAACATAGTTGATTAAAAATCATAGAGCCTGAATATAAATAAATAAATAAATAAATAAATAAATAAATAAATAAATTGTGACAACCACTGGCTGACACACCCTATATTTTTAAATTTTACCCTTATCTTCCCTATGGGCATGAAACACACACACACACACACACACACCCCGATATTGCAGCTGCCTCTCTGATTCTGGATACAATACAAAAGGTATAGTGGCCTGGATAGTATTAAGGCATGGATAACATTAATGTACAAAAGTGACAAGAGTACCAAATTGTGGTAGAGATTTTCCAGTCATTCAGTGATTCCATAAGTATAGACAAAGGCACTGATATCAAACAGATTTTTTTGGCCCTTATTATCTGCTTTAAAAACGTAGTAAGAATTAAAACCATCCATATCCACATACATGTCTACATTAACAGAACTCTGCTATTCTAATACCTTCATCAAATTAATTTTACTATTCCTGAAAACTTTTGTGGAGAAAGATAATAGTTGTTTATTCTAAGAGCTTTCTGAAAGATTTATTTATTTACTGAAAGATAAATGACTTATGCTATCTGGAATAAATTTTGGAAAAAGATACATTGTTTTTATATGTCATTCACAACAGGGAAAGACCTAAAATGAGTGTTATGCTATATGTGATTTCTGGAGTTTGTTTAGTTTTATCAGAAGATTTATATATTTTCTTCATTATATTAAATTAGTTTTCAACCATTATCATGCTTCTGAGGCAGAGTATCAGTATAAATGCCCAGGACAATGCTTACTTAGTTTCTGCTAGAGTAAGTGAAACTATTTCATGATAAAATATCACTATGCACAAAGATACGTTTCTCTTTTGTATATGTCACATATAAATGTTAAAGCAGTTACTCTTCTGAGTTTAGCTATAATTAAAAAAAAAACAACAACACTATGTGAATATCCACTTAGAGTTTTTAAAACATTTACATATTTTCTTATCTAACACAACCCTGAAGGGTTTTTATTGATTTCAGGGTTTTAGCCTGATTCGGGAAAAACTTGCATTTGGATTTTCACAGGCCAATGAATACTAAAAATTCAATGTTTAAGACACATTCAGAATGTGAAAGGCAATCTTTTTTCCTTGAGAAATCTAATTAATTCTATCCTTCTCCATAGTAATATCAGGGAAGTCAGAGAAGCCTGAAAGTCATCTTCAAAGCTCTTTTTTAAAATATCATTTCCAACTGAATGGGTCATGGGGACATATAAGTTTTACCACAGTAATATCTTTCTAAGCTGGCCTATTTTTAAAAAAATTCTATTGCCATTTTGCTAAATTTAGTTTCTCATTATCCCTTTTTTTTTTTTTTGCACCATTGCTATAATTTTCTGAAAGATCTGTCTTTATTAAAACTTATCACCAAGAATATATTCTCTATACTACTGCCAGATAATTTTTTTTGGTTTGTTTGTTTCTTTTTATTTAATGAACTTTGAATAATTTTATTTCCTTATTAAAACCCCTTGATAACGAAAAGAATAAATCTCAACATCATATACATGAGGTTCTGACTCATCTGACCCTGCCTCCCTCATGCCTGTATACCTTTATAAGTATCAGTCACCTTGAAACGTTATCATGTATGTTCCTATGGTAAGATCTGCAAGATTCTATAGTACTTATTTATTCTATATTTATGGTCTTTCCTGGAATATATTTTTTCCAAGATTAGTACTATGTATTTAAGTTTAAGTCCTAAATACCAATGCAGAGTTTACTAAGTAATAGTTTATAAATGAGTGGTTTATTAATCAAATAAATGAGTAAAAACATCTCTGGGACATATTTTTTCATTGAAATTGGGAAGCTGTTCCAACTTGTGGTTATTAAACTGGTACAAAACACATATTCAAGAATAAAGTGTCGAGTTGACCAAGGACCACACCTCTGCCTTTCAAGCTGTTGAAATTATTAACATGCCTCTAAAACTAACAGCACTACGCTGCTATGGGACTATTTCCTGGGAAGGAAGCACAAAAGCGACTTGAATTTCAGAAAACTTTAGAGAACACACCTGAAAATACAGTAGTCCTCTGCTTGTCTGCAGGGAAGATGTTCGAAGACCCACAGAAGATACCTGAAACCAAACCTTATGTATACTAGGTTTTTCTTATATATAATTACCTATAATAAGTCTAATTTATAAATTAGGCATAGTAAGAGATGAACAATAATTAATAATAAAACAGAACAATTATAACCATATGCCATCATCACTTCTTTTTTGCTTTATGGCCATTTATATATTTTACTTAATGTAAAATTTTACCTAATGGTAATTGAACATACCACTGAGATACTACAACAATAAATCTGATAACCAAGACAGCTAATGACTAATGGTGGGTAGAGTATACAGCAGTGGCTACACTAATCAAAGGAATCATTCACATTCTGGGCTTGTGTTGCCTATGCTTTTGGTATCATATCCAATAATTATTTGCCCAAACCAATGTCCTTTATGTTTTCTTCTAATAGTTTTACAGCTTCAGGACTTACGTTTAATTCATTTTGTATATAATGTGAGAAAATAGTCTAATTTCTCTCCTGCTTGTGATTATCCAGTTTTCACAGTGTCATCTATTGAGATCACTCTTCTCATTCTATATTCTTGGTAACTTTGTTGAAAATCAATTAACCATAAATTCATGGGCTAACTTCTGGGCTGTCTAGTCTGTTCCATTGTCTATGTGCCTATTTGGGTACAGTACCATTGTTTGGTGCTATGCTTTGAGGTAGTTTATTATTATTATTATTATTATTATTATTATTATTATACTTTAAGTTCTAGGGTACGATGCGGGTTTATTTGTATGCTTGTGCCATGTTGCTGTGCTGCACCCATCAACTCGTCAGCACCCAACTATATGTTTACATCAGGTATAACTCCAATGCAATCCACTCCACCCTCTCCTCTACATAATGGGCCCCGGTGTGTGATGTCCCCTTCCCTGAGTCCAGTGGTATGGTGGTTAAGTTCCCACCTATGAGTGAGAACATCGTTAATTTAGTTTTCTGTTCTTGCTTGATAGTTTGCTAAGAATGGTGGTTTCCAGCTCATCCATGTCCCTACAAGGACTGCGGCTCATGTTTTTGATGACTGCATAGTGACCCATAGTTGTATATGTGCCACATTTCTTAATCAGTCTGTCGCTGATGGACATTTGGGTTGATTCCAAGTCTTTATTGTGAATAGTGCCACAATAAACATACGTGTGCGTAATGGCTGCCGGCATGATTTATAATCCTTTGGGTATATCACAGTAATGGGATGGCTGGGTCGTATGGTACATCTAGTTCTAGATCCTTGAGGAATCGCCATACTGTTTTCCATAATGGTTGAACTAGTTTGTCCTAACAGTGAAGTAACCTATTTCTCCATCTCATAACCTGTTGTTCCTGACTTTTTTAATGATTGCCATTCGTGGTGTGAGATCATCTCATTGTGGTTTTTGATTTGCATTTCCCTGATGGCCAGTGATGATGAGCATTTTTTCATGTCTGTTGGCTGTATGAATGTCTTCTTTTTTGAAATGTCTGTTCATATCCTTTGCCCACTTTTGATGGGGTTGTTTGTTTCTTGTAAATTTGTTTGGGGTTTCTTTGTAGGTTCTGGATTATTTAAGCCCGTTGTCAGGTATGACTGGGTGCAAGAACATAAATTCTGTAAGTTTGCCTGTTCACTTCCAATTGTTGTTTCTTTCTTTCTTGCAGAAGCTTTCGTTGGCAAGAGATCCCATTTGTCAGTGCGGCATGCTTTAGGTGTTTTCTAATTTTATCGAGAATCTTCTCTATCTGAATGGTACTACTAGGTTTTCCTCTAAGGATTTTTATAGTATTAGGTCTAACATTTAGTGTCATCCCATCTTGAATTAATTTACCATAAGATGAGAAAGGATCAGTTTCAGCTTTCTACTTATGGCTAGCCAATTTTCCCAGCACCATTTATTAAATAGGGAATCCTTTCTCCATTTCATGAGCACCTCTGGGGTTTGTCAAAGATCAGGGTAACTTTGTAGATGTGTGGTGGTCTAGGTTTGCGTTACCAATTTGCCGCCACTGTTTTTGCGTTACTGTAGCCTTGTAGTATGGTTTGAAGTCAGGTAGTGTGATGCCTCCAGCTTTGTTCTTTTATTACAGGATTGTGCGGCAATGCGGGCTCTTTTGGTTCCATATGAACTTTAAAGCAGTTCTTATTCAGAAGAAACTCATTGGTAAGCTTGATGGGGATGGTGAATCTGTCTCAGTAAGCATGGGCGGTATGTGGCCATTTTCACGATATTGTTCTTTACCATCCATGAGCATGGTATGTTCTTCCTTGTTTGTGTCCTCTTTTATTTCACTGAGCAGTGGTTTGTAGTTCTCCTTGAAGGTCCTTTACATCCTTGTAAGTTGGATTCCTAAGGTATTTTATTCTCTTTGGCTCTGGTGAATGGAAGTTCATTGGTTGCGGCTCTGTTTGTCTGTTACTGGTGTATAAGATGCTTGTGGTTTTTGCATTAATTTTGTATCCTGAGACTTTCCTGAAGTTGCTTATCAGCTTAAAGTTTTGGGAATGAGACCGTGGGGTTTTAATATTTTATGTGTCTCATGCAAAGAGGGACAATTTATTCTTCTTTTCCTAACTGAATACCCTTGATTTCTTTCTCTTGCCTGATTGCCCTAGCCAGAACTTCCAACACTATTTGAACTAGGTGGTGAGAGGCATCCTGTCTTAATGCCAGTTTTCAAGGGAATTTTTCCAGTTTTTGCCCATTCAGTATGATATTGGCTGTGGGTTTTGTCATAAAATAGCTCTTATTATTTTGAGGTACGTTCCATCAATTCCGAATTTATTGAGCGTTTTAGCATGAAGGGCTGTTGAATTTTGTCAAAAGCCTTTTCTGCATCTATTGAATAATCATGTGGTTCTTGTCTTTTGGTTCTGTTTATAAGCTGGATTATATTTTTTGATTTGCGAATGTTGAACTAGCCTTGCATCCAAGGGAGATGAAGCCCACTTGATCATAATTGGAATATAAGCTTTTGATGTGTTGCTGAATCTGGTTTGCCGGTATTTTATTGAGGATTTTTGCATCGTGTTTCATCAGGATATTGGTCTAAATTCTCTTTTTCATTATTAATGTCTCTGCCAGGCTTTGGTATCAAGATGATGTTGGCCTCACTCAAAATGAGTTGGGAGGATTCCCTCTTTTTCTATTGATTTGGTGGTTTCAGAAGAATGGTACAAGCTCCTCCTTATATCTGGTAGAATTCAGCTGTGAATCATCTGGTCCTGGACTTTTTTGGTTGGTAGGCTCATTTAATTGTGCCTCAATTTCCAAACCTGCTCTTGGTCTATTCAGGGATTCAACTTCTTCCTGGTTTGATGCTTTGGAAGAGTGTAAGTGTCAGGAAATTATCCATTTCTTCTAGATTTTCTAGTTTATTTGCATAGAGGTGTTTATAGTATTCTCTGATGATAGTTTGTATTTCTGTGTGGGGCCAGTGGTGATGTATCCCACATCATTTTTATTGCATCAATTTGATTCTTCTCTCTTTTCTTCTTTATTGTAGTCTTGCTTCTTGGTTTGTCAATTTTGTTGATCTTTGCAAAGTATCCTGGATTCATTGATTTTTTTGGGGCTTTTTGTCTCTCTCCTTCCAGTTCTGCTCTGATCTTAGTTATTTCTTGCCTTCTGCGCTAGCTTTCTGAATGTGTTTGCTCTTGCTTCTCTAGTTCTTTTTAATTGCGATGTTGAGTGTCAATTTTAGATCTTTCCTGCTTTTCTCTTGTAGGGCATTTTGTTGCATAAATTTCCCCCTACACACTGCTTTAAATGTGTCCCAAGAGGATTTGCAGTATGTTTGTCTTTGTTTAGGTGGTTCCGAGAACATCTCTTTATTTCTGCCTTCATTTCGTTTTGTACCCAGTAGTCATTCAGACGGGTTGTTCAGTTTCCATGTAGTTGAGCGGTTTTGATTGAGTTTCTTAGTCCTGAGTTCTAGTTTGATTGCACTGTGGTCTGAGAGACAGTTTGTTCAATTTCTGTTCTTGTACATTTGCTGAGGAGTGCTTTGCTTTAATTATGTGGTCAATTTTGGAATAAGTGCGATGTGGTGCTGAGAAGAATGTATTCTGTTGATTTGGGGTGGAGAGTTCTATAGATGTCTATTAGGTCTGCTTGCTGCAGAGATGAGTTCAATTCCTGGATATCCTTGTTAACTTTTTCTGTCTCGTTGATCTGTCTAATGTTGACAGTGGAGTGTTGAAGTCTCCCATTATTATTGTATGGGAGTCTAAGGTCTCTTTGTAAGTCTCCTAAGGACTTGCTTGCGATCTAGGTGCTCCTGTATTGGGTGCATATATATTTAGGATAGTTAGTTCTTTCCTGTTGAATTGATCCCTTTACCATTGTAATGGCCTTCTTTGTCTCTTTTGATCTTTGATTGTTTAAAGCCTATTTTATCAGAGACTAGTATTGCGCCCTGCTTTCTTTTGTTCTCCATTTGCTTGGTAATCTTCCTCCATCCCTTTATTTTGAGCCTATGTATGTCTCTGCATGTGAGATGGGTCTCCTGAATACAACAGACTGATGGGTCTTGACACTTTATCCAGTTTGCCAGTCTATGTCTTTTAATTGGAGCATTTAGTCCATTTACATTTTAAGGTTAAAAAGATTGTTATGTGTGGGCAGTCCTGCCATTATGATATTAACTGGTTATTTTGCTCGTTAGTTGATGCAGTTTCTTCTAGCCTCGATGGTCTTTACATTTTGGCATGTTTTTGCAATGGCTGGTACGGTTGTTCCTTTCCATGGTAGAGAGTGCTTCCTTGCAGGTCTCTTGTAAGGCAGGCCTAGTGGTGACAAAATCTCTAAGCATTTTGCTTATCTGTAAAAGTTTTCTTTCTCCTTCATATGAAACTTAGTTTGTGGCTGGATATGAAATTGGGTTTAAAATTCTTTTCTTTAAGAATGTTGAATATTGGCCCCACTCTCTTCTGGCTTGTAGAGTTCTGCCAAGAGATCTGCTGTTAATCTGATGGGCTTCCTTTGTGGGTAACCCGACCTTTCTCTCTGGCTGCCCTTAAAGATTTTTCCTTCATTTCCAACTTTGGGTAGATCTGGCAATTATGTGTCTTGGAGTTGCTCTTCTCGAGAATCTTTTGGTGGTGTTCTCTGTATTTCCTGGATTTGAATGTTGGCCTGCCCTACTAGGTTGGGAAGTTCTCCTGGTGTCCTGAAGAGTGTTTTCCAACTTGGTTCCATTTTCCCCTGCTTTCCAGGCACCCCAATCAGACGTAGATTTGGTCTTTTCACATAATCCCATATTTCTTGCAGGCTTTGTTCATTTCTTTTCTTCTTTTCTTTTGGTTCTCTTCTTGCTTCATTTCATTCATTGATCCTCCAATGCGCTGATACTTTTCCAGTTGATGAGTCGGTTACTGAAGCTTGTGCATTGTCGCGTATTTCGTGTCATGGTTTTCATCTCTTTCATTTCGTTTATGACCTTCTCTGCATTAATTACGCTAGCCATCAGCAATTCTTCCACTTTTTTTTTCAAGATTTTTAGTTTTCTTTGCTGGTACGTAATTCCAGCTACTTTAGTTCTGAAGTTTGATGGACTGAAGCCTTCTTCTCTCATCTCGTCAAGTCATTCCTCATCAGCTTTGATCCGTTGCTGGCGATGAGCTCGGCTCCTTTGCGGGGAGATCGCTCTTATTTTTGAATTTCAGCTTTTCTGCCCTGCTTTTCCCCATCTTTGTGTTTTATCTGCCTCACGGGTCTTTGATGATGGTGACATTACGATGGGGTTTTGAGTCACGTTGTCCCTTCCTGTTTGATAGTTTCGCTGCAGCAGTGGGGCCTCAGCTGTAATAGTGTGTTGGAGATTATCAGGAGTCCACCAGACCCTATTTGCCTGGGTGTCAGCAGCAGAGGCTGCAGAAGATAGAATATTGCTGAACAGCAGAGTGTACCTGGCTGATTCTTGCTTTGGGGCTCTCAGGGGAGTCTCCACCCTGTGAGGTGTGGGAGTGTCAGACTGCCACTAGTTGGGGAGATGTCTCAGTTAGGCTACTCGGGGTCCAGGGACCCCTTGAGCAGGCAGTCTGTCCCTTCTCAGATCTCAGCCTCCGTGTTGGGAGATCCACTTCTCTCTTCAAAGCTGTCAGACAGAGTCGTTTAAGTCTGCAGGAGTTTCTGCTGCTTTTGTAGTTATCTATGCCCTGTCCCCAGAGGTGGAGTCTACAGAGACAGGCAGGTTTCCTTGAGCTGCTGTGAGCTCCACCCAGTTCGAGCTTCCCAGCGGGTTTGTTTTACCCTACTTAAGCCTCAGCAATGGCAGGCGCCCCTCCCCAGCCTGGCTGCTGCGATATTGCAGACTGTGCTTAATGAGCTCCGTGGGCGTGGGACCCTCCCAGCCAGGTGTGGGATAGCGATCTCAGGTGTGCCTGTTTGCTTAAAGCGCAGTATTGGGTGGGAGTGCCCGATTTTCCGGGTGTTGTGTGTCTCAGTTCCCTGTGGCTGGAAAGTTCCTTTCGCGCCCCAGGTGAGTGCCTCGCCCTGCTTCAGCTCTCGCTGGTCGGGCTGCAGCAGCTGACCAGCTTTCGATTGTCGGCACACCCTAGTGGGGATGAACCCAGTACCTCAGTTGAAAATGCAGAAATCACGGGTCTTCTGTGTCGCTCGTGCTGGGAGTTGGAGACTGGAGCTGTTCCTATTCGGCCATCTTGCTCCGCCCACCTCGAGGTAGTTTTTTAAATTAAACAGTATAATGTCTCTAGCTTTGTTTGTTATATTCAAGATGCATTTGACTATTCAGGGCCTTTTGTGATTTCACACAATATTTAAGATTGCTACTTCTATTTATGTGAAAAATGCCATTGACAATTTTATAAGAATTGCATTGAATCTGTAATCAATTTTAGTAGTAAGGATTTTTTCACAATATTAATTTTTAATCTATTAACAAAAGATATCTTTCCATTATTTGTGTCTTTAATTTTTTTCATCAGTGTTTTATAGTTTTCAGCATACAGGTCTTTAATCTCTTTTGTTAAACATATTCCGAAGGAATTTTTGTAGTGATTATGACAAGAATTTTTCTCTTGATTTTTTTAGGTAGTTCATTGTTAGTGTATTTGAAAAGCTACTGGATTTTTGTAGGTTGATTTGTATGCTGCATCTTCCTGAATTCACGTTGTGATTTTCGTCTAATTTGGTCTTGAAGACTCTCTTTGGAGAGTGGCTATAAATGCTGATTCTTCCCTGATGGGCTTCCAGGGGTGATAGTTTTGGATGTTATAGTGTGTCTTTCATAGGATCCTTCTTTAGTTTGGCGGACAGTCTAAAGCCTATGTGTTCGAGCTGTGACCAGGTGTTCCTTTCTTAGGTAACTTATTTATGCTGACAGCTTTGGCTCTTGTCTGACCTGTGTTCAGTTTATATCTAACAAGATAATCACTCTCTAGGGGAGCCCTTACCAGGAAGAGAGTTACATTTAGACGTGTTGGTCAGGCAAAACAAGACCACATGAAATAACAGAAGCATTGTATTACTTACAGGTCCCAGGGCATGAAGCCGGGATGCCTTGCATAATCAATGGGAAAGGTAGAGCTGTTCAGGACACACACATTCACCTAGAAAATGTGGAATTAGAGAGAAAGCAAGGGACCAGAGGACCAGTGACTTTATTGGGATCCATGGTATTACCCCAACAAGTTTCTCATGGAGACGTCTAATCAGTGGCTTTAAAGTAAGCAGGCATGAGCTTTGCGGAGGCATGCTGTGACTGAGGAGTTGTCACTGTGGCTTCTCTGTTTAGTCTATGCTGGATGTGGGGCAAGTTAAGCAGGTTGTATCCAGCTTTGTCAACAGGAGATGGTCTCCAAGAGGTGGTGGTATAAGGAAGATATGTGGATAGAGCATATTGATGGTAAGTTGGGTAACTGAGAGGAGGTATAGAACTGGAAACTGTGTTAAGGACGACTAAGCCCTGCTTCTGATATCAGAAAATCTACTTACATTCAAAATGAATGCTGAGGCAACAAAAGTTATAAGAATTTACCACAATTAATTTACTAGTTTTATTAGCTTGATGCAAAAATAATTGCAATATTTTACCATTAACAACAGTTTTTGGTGGAGTCATTAGGGTTTTCTATGTATACAATTATGTTGTCTGCAAACAGGGACAATTTAACTTCTTTCCAACTTGGATTTTTAAAAAATTTTGTCTTGCATAATTGCTCTCGCTAAGACTTTCAGTACTATGCTGAATACATATGATTAGATTGTGCTTTCTACTGATTGTTGAGCATGATGTCAGCTGTGTGTTCACCATATATGGCCTTTATTGTGTTGTGGTACATTCCTTCTACATCAAATTTTTAAGAGTTATTATGAAAGGATGTTTAATTTTCTCAAGTGTTTTTTTTCTGCATCTATTGAGATGATCATATGGTTTTTGTCCTTCATTCTGTTAAGGTGAAGTATCACATTTATTGATTTGCAAATGTCGCTTTCCTTACATTGCAGGAATAAATCCCATTGGTCACAGTGAATGAGTATTTCACGTGCCTTTGAACTCAGTTTGCTATTACATTGTTGAATATTTTTGCACCTATGTTTATCAGTCCACTATCTGGCGGTTCTTTCACCAGTTGTGGACAATTTCTAGTGTATGTACACATTAGTACAATCACTCCGCCAAAAGACTTGAGAGGACACTTCTGCAGATTTCCAAAGCACTCTCTCTCTCGTGTAACTTCCTCCTCTCTGATAATATGTATTGCAAAATACAGCCATCTGAACCTTCCTGAACTCTGATATAGTTCTTCTCCATTTGAGAGGACAAGGTCCTGTGTTTAATTTTTTTCCCGGCTGTGAGCTGATAACTACGTCCAAGCCACAAAACTAGGACAACTGTGAGGCTGACCAGGTGTTTCACTTATTTTAGGAATCACAGTCTTGTGATGCCTGTTATCTGTAGCCTAAAAACCATTGTTTCTCATATTTTGTCTAGTTGTCTAGTTCTTTACAGAAGGAGAGCAATTCCTTTAAGATGGAAGCAGAAGTCTTCCTCAGACTATTTTTAGTGTAATAAGTTTATTCTTTCCTTTCAATTTTGTCAACAATGTGGCAACGGCTTTCTTACATATATAGTCATACATGCACATACACATATGTATACTTAGAAATATTTATTTTCTCGTGTAAAATTGTTAATATTTCCTAAGTCCATGAAACTTTTCAACTTTGTTTTTTATTTCTTGGAACTACTTAACACATTTGTAGATTCAATTCTCAATTTATACAATCCATTGTGAATGTTTTGGAATAATTTGTTTTTAAAAATTTGCATTTTAAGCTATATTCACATGGCATGAAGGCATGAATATCTAATAGTAATTAATAAGTATATGAACATAAATTTAGTTTCCAGTTGATGTCTGTATATACATCAATTTTGACTGATTAGAGGTGTAGCAATGCAGTTGTTAGAGTTTCTTAAAAGATATTTGAGAAAGAAATTTTCATAATGTTTATATCAAGATGAGGAAATAAAGTATTTCAAATATTAATCTTCAGAAGAAATTAACATTACCTGAAAGAAAAATATGACATAATAAAATCGCTATAATTTCTTTCTAAAGATAGAGAATGAAAGGGAAGTAATGATCACTGTGTTTTCTCCATAATAGAACTTTAACTAGCATCATATAATATTGGAGTGTAATTAAGCATTATTCCTCAATAAGTAGATTTCTTATAAATAATGCAAAAATTACCTTATGATTAGGTTATTTTTGCATTATTTATAAGAAATGCACTTATTGATTTATTACTAGTCTTAGTATTTGTAAATTATTCTGGAGCCTGCTTGGAATTTTTCATGTTTAACTCCTTCTGCTATGACTCCCAAAACTAACTTCTAAATTACCTATCATTTTTTAAATTATCTTAGGTATTGAGGTGAATAAAGTAAAATACATGATACATAAAGATAAAACATATGTAAAATATGTATGACCTTACCCCTTAAATTTTACATAGTGACATTTATATGCAGAATTGTTTAATTAAATTGGGATTTGGCAAATAAAGAGTAGCAATAAAAATAATATAAATGGAGAAACAGGAGAGAACCATTATGTTGGAAAAGCATATTAATATAGGAAGGCAATTGCAGATTTGGCAACTGAACATGGAAAGGGAGATGTGGATAGAAAAGTTTGGCATGCAGTGCCAAAGAATTCAAAAAAGTAATTTGGATTTATGCAACAATGTACATAGTAATATTCTTCACAGTAGCCAAAAGGTAGAAACATACAATGTCCAACCACAAATGAATGGATAAAGAAAATGTGGTATATACGTACAACGGAATATTATTCAACTTTAAGAAGGAATGAAATTCTAATAAATGCTACAACCTGGATAAAACTTGAAAACATTATGCTAAGTGAAATAAACCAGACAAGAGAGGAACACATGTCGTACAATTTACTTATGTGAAGTGCCTGTAATGGTCTCAAATTCAAAGAGATTGGAAGTAGAATAGTGGTTTCCTGGGGCGGGAGAGGCAAGTAATGGGGAATTAGGAGAGTTACTGTTTAATGGATACAGCGTCTCAGCTTGGGATAATGAAAAATTCTGAAAATGGATAGTGGGGCTGTGCACAACAATGTGAGTATACTTAATGCTAGTGAAATGTAACTTAAAGAATGGCTAAAATGATAAATCCAATGTTACGTATATGCATATCTTAACTTCAATAAGAAAAATTTGTATAAGTAATTCACCACTGGATTAGGAAGGTCACTGAATATGTTTGTTAAGAAGCTTAAGTTTTTCTCATATATCAATGTTCTCCATATTGAGATACAGTAAAACTGAAGTACATAAAAAATTTCCCAGAGGTATGCAGAGAACTAATTTTCATATATTTCGCTTCCCTCAGGATCTCCATTTTCACCTTGCTTCTCAGTTGCTTTTCTCACACTTTACAGAAGAAAGGCAAATCTCTCAGCAATCCGGAATCTTACTCTGATGTATTACTCTTGAGTATAAAATCTCCTGGGTATCAGTCAAAGAGATACATTCTGGAAATTTTTCTTTTAGGGCATTTCTTCCTCCATCACAGTCAAAGAATATATCACTTGAAGAGAGAGTACCAGGAAAGTAAAATGAAAAGATTCTTAAAAAGAGATACGGAGTCTACCTAGCTTTATTAGTACCCAGACAGCAACCTAGCAGCAAGGTTACACCTTTTGTTGTTTTATCTTCTTTAGAATTAACTTTTAGAAATCTTACATTTCTTGTGAGTATGCACTATGCTGTAATTTTGAACTAGAAAAGTCAGATGTTGTCTAAGTCTGCTTTGAATAAATAGAATTATAGCCTACCTTTACCAAATGGTTCATATGCTAAACATTTTTGTATAAAATTAATTAAATATGAAATTTTGTTTTTGACAAAATATTAAAAGCAAGTTACAATTAAAAGTATATGTAAAATGCTTTATTGACAAAGGCATAATGAAATCCATATTACTTCCATTTTTGTAACATTTGGTCTATCAGGGATAAAAGATGCTTCTAAACACAATCAGTTACAGACTTCATTCTTTCTTCACTCCCAATGCTTTATTTGACTAGAAAAAATAAAAGAAGAAGAAAAAGAAAAGAAAAATAGGGAAAATGTTACCTATAAGTTTAAAAAGTGTAATTAATAATAATTTGATTATATTGGTGATATTTCGGAATATCTTTTTCTCAGAATGTGTTATAGTCAATGATTCTAATGACACGGTTACCTACATTACAAAAGTAAAGTAATTTCAAATTATCTTCCTTCTTCTCTCTGTAACTAAAAATAAAACTCCCTTTATATCATATTAGAATGAGTTTTTAAAATGGATACATTGTTATAAAAATTTTATATGATTCCAATTGACTTATTTTTGCAAATATTTTATAATTAACATCTGCAATTGTTGAAAACATTAGAAAATGAATTGATATGAAATATTGTCTTTTTCTAGCCATAATTTATTTTACAAATGCATGCACAGATTAAGAAGCAAAACAAAGCAAAACAAAACAACCTTAGTCATCTCATTAAGCAAATCATTTCAGATACTACTTTGTTTTTTATGTTTAATAATTACCAAATTATACAGTGTTTACATTTTTCCAAATTATACACTAATAATAATTGTGATATCATCTCAATCCAGGAAAAAAGAATCTGTCAACATCGGCTTATTATAATCATAGGAAATAATTTTTCTAATTCAAGTAATTTTTGCATTGTTATTATACAGAAGCATGATTAATATAATTAGTAGATGAATTACTAGAATAAAAATATGGTACAATAAAATGTGAAGCAAATAGAAAATGAATATGTGTTCAAAGAATAAAAGGAACAATTTAAAATTTATTTTAAATGGTTTATGTAAATGGGCAAAAATGGGAATCAATGTACTACAGTATTTATATTTCATTAGCTATCTTACCAAAGTAATATATGCTTTAATGCTAATAACACAAAACGTATGTTATTTTGAGTTGATTTTATTTAAGTATGATGAAAATAGTTAATGCTAATTTAAAATATGCGATTTTATATGTCGATTTCAAAATTATTTTAAAGAGTTTGCGGAAAATTTAGGACGCCGTCATTGACCATATAAACTAATAAAGATCTTTAAAGGAGATGCTCACATAAAAGACTAAATTGAATTGATGATATATAGTCATTTATAGAGGGCTAAATTCAGTTGATGATTTAACTGGGTCATCTATCTGCTTAATGTAAACTGCTGAAAAGAAGTTCAAAATATAATGTTCAAAATATAAAATTAAAGTTTAATACTTGAAAATTATATGGTTATTAATTTATTTCCAAATATCTATTTGTTAGTTAACTCTTGGCTTACATTTTTCATTCTGTACAAGGAAAGAATACATGTCAATTTGTATTCACTTCTAAATAATATCACTGTCATTTGTATACCCTTAAGCATAAAATACGTCTATTTGCTATAATCAAATTATTATTAAGAACACTAGAGAACAAAATATTTATTTATTAATTTATTTGAGACAGAGTCACACTCTGTTGCCCAGATTGGAGTCCAGTGGTGCGTTCTCATCTCATTAAAACCTCTGCCTCAAGGGTCCAAGCAATTTTCCTGTCTCAGCCTCTCGAGTAGCTGGGATTACAGGCATGCGCCACCACACCTAAGCTAATTTTTGTATTTTTAGTAGAGACGAGGTTTCACCATGTTGGCCAGGCTAATCTCCAACTCCTGACCTCGAGTGATCCACCCCAGCCTCAGCTGGAAATACAAGCATGAGCCACCGTGCCCAGCAGAGAACAAAATATTTATATCACCTTGTAGTGCATTAGATAAATGACACACATTGTTTCATTATCTATTTATAATCACTTTCAACAATACTATACAACAATTATAAGTTAGGCAAGTTCAGTTATAAAATATTTTCTTTAATATAATTTTAAAATATGACTGTATAATAATTTATCCTTTTTATTAAAGGTTGATAACAATTTCTTAAGAGACAGGGTGTCATTATTTTGCCCAGGTTGAAGAGCAATGACTATTCACAGAGACTACTCACAGGTGCAATCATAGTAAACTACAGCCTCAAACTCCTGGGCTCAAGCAATCCTCCTGCCTCAGTCTCCCAAGAAGCTGAGACTACAGATGCATGCCACCAGTCTGTCAATACTACTTTAAATAATTGTGTTCACAGTACATTTGGGCTTCACTAATACTTGCAAAAGAGAATTTCAGGATGTTTTCAGTTATATCAAACTGTATATAACTTCACAGCAAACTTCTCAGAATGAGGAAGTACCTCAATTTTTCCTGAAGATTCACTGATTAAAGGCATTAAAAAACTCCGATATTCAGTCAAGTTTTCAAAAAAAAAAAAAAAAATGTGCTTCACGAATTTAACTATTAAAATTCATAGAAAACCTGAATCCAAATAATACTCCAATTTCTAGAGGCAACTTTCTCACTACTGGGAAATAGGTGGAAAAATCATGTGAAATATGCCTAATTTCTTCAAGGAGCATAAATGGTAGGTCTAGATGCTTTCTATTTCTAAACTATTTCTAATTTATAAATTGGACCTCTCTGAAAACTCTGTGAATTATTTCAGTATATTACTAAGTGATGCCCTAGATTCCCTCCCCCCAAAAATAATTACTGTCAGAAACATTCTAAGTAAAATTAGAAACACTAAATACTCTTTCTGATTTTTCTCCTGTCCGAAATGTGTTCTTCTGAGTTACTACCAGAATAAACTGTATTGATCAATGCCAAACAAATGAAAATTTAAAAGACAGCAACAACAACAAACTCTCAAAATTAAATCAAATTAAACAAAAAATATCTTTATAAGAAATCATGAAATGAATTTTGCTGCTATAATTATGCATTTTTTATTAAAGTATCCACCTGTTAGAAATTGTTTTATATGCCTAAACAGTCCTAAACAGTAAAATGAACTGTGTTTTCAAAATGTAAACATTTGAAACAACTAAAGAAAGTAAACTTAAATGCCTGGCAATTAAAAAATGGTTCAATGAAAGGCTTTTCATCAGTTTCTTAAACATTTTTGTCATTGTATACATATTTGCATTTCAAATGTGTTAAATCTGGTTGTTAATCACCTATTAGAAAAGAAAAAAAATTGAAATTATGGTCAAAATAAAATATCCACTTCAAGAGTGAAGTTATTTTGTATTTATCAGCCATGAAATAAAACTAACCCTGAAATTACAAAATTTGTGATATGAAATCTCTGTAGTTGGCAGACATTTCTAATTAAGATTGAAAATAATATATATGTGATATAATAGATTAATAGATTAATAATCTAAAATATTACAGACTAAATTCAGAAGACATATTTTCCTAACAACATAATTCAAATCTAAAAAGAGATTAATTTGGATCTAACCAAGCTAAGGGCTTTTTCAGGACGGTAAACCACCCACACATATACACAAACAAAACAGAATAATAATCTGATCATTATAATAATATTAGAATGTTATTTTTATTGCTTTCAAATACATTTTTAAACTACCATATATTACAATATATTTAAACAAGATCTAAGAAAATTTACTACTGCTTATTGCTTAACTGGATTTCTAACCTCTGAACTCAACTAGGAAAATTCTCTACAGATTACAGATTACATCTGAACAAAGCGTGACTTTTCTTAAGCATCCTGAGGCTAACATTTTATGGAGTAATATGTATTGCTAGTTTTGTTTTGTTTTTCTGAATGAGATAAAATAATATTTTAAAAAAATAGATTTGTGGTATATCTGTATAATTTTAAAATGCCACCTGATGCCAAAATAAAAAAGAAAAGAAAATTCAGTATGAGTGTTTGAAACCCTATTTGCTTCAAATAGAAAGGTCTGTTTTAAACCTGAAGCTCGTTGCACCCTTCATTACAGACATGTCTGTGACTAACAGAGTTGCCAGGCTTATTATCTTCACCAGACACCGACACTCAGATTGAACATTGGGCTCATTAGAACACACAAGCAGGGAATATCTTTCAACAACTCATACCAACAAATTACTGAGACTCTAGAAAACTTGCTGTCTACAAATTTAAATGGAGTAAAGAGTGATCACAAGGAATAAAATAATCAGAGCAAAGCTGTGGCTTAACAGATGTTGGACTTCTATGAGTCTGGTAACTGTCAGGAGGAAAGACAGTAAACTACTATTTTTTCTCACTGTCCAAGTAAACATGGAAAGAATTGTTAGAGTGGCATAAAGTAAAAGCAAGTTGACAAAGATAATTAGAATACATTTTCAGTGGGGTATGTGTGTGTGTGTGTTTGTGTGTGTGTATGTTTCCCTGAAGGAGAATACCTCGAATTTTTGTAGAAGTCATCACATCTTTACACTGTCTTACATCATTATAAAGAATAGAAAACTGACTGCCACCAAGTCACTTTACAAGGCACTGGGATGCTACACTGAGAACTATCGATAAGAGTCCTCTGAGGTCACTTAACAAAATGATAGAATCATAATTATGATCAAGATTCAGAACTCTCAGGCAAATAAAGAAAACATACCACTATTTGGCTTTAAAGTATATTTTAGGATAATAAATATAACAATTTATTTGACTTAAATTTAACCTAAGCTCATGAGATAATTTTTATGAAAAACGTACATCTTAGCTGTTATTTTCCTGTCTCTTGTCAATATTTTCTACAGATAATATCCTTCTTAGGGTAGAATAATAGACTTCTGAATGATTCTTACTCCAGGGTGTAAGCCATCTTCTCGTGAGATAAAATATTCTCAATGCTTAATCTTTTAGTTGCTTTGAGTTGTTTTATTACCTTAAGATAATCTATTATTATGACAAATAATTACCAACTAAAATATTTTAAAACACCTGCTAAAATAACCAAACATGCAGCTATATAGCTAAGTGATTTTAGATATGTTATTGAATTTCCTGCATCTTTAATTTCTTTCTCTAAAATATAATGCTGTGACAGTGATTTCCAAGATTCACCTCACTACAACACACTGGAAAAATCTAGAACCATCTCATCATTAATAGTGTTCATTGAGGCTAGGGCTTTTTACCCATTCTTTGAGGAAGAGAGATGACAATCAGGATAGGCAGACGTAGGGTAGTCATTCGTGACTAACCAGTTCATTCATATTCATTCATTCATTTGTTGAGGTATAATTCACAGAAAACAAAATGTAGCACTCTTAGATATTCCGTTACATGAGTTTTGACAACTGTAGATACCTGTGTAACAAATACACAAGATAGAAAACATGCCAATGTTCTCAGGAAGTTTGAATGTATCTTTTGCAGTCACTTTCCCCACTAGTAGATAGTCACTTTCTACATCTATGACCATGGACTATTTTTTCCTATTCAGGAATTTAATATAAATGGCATCTTGCCTCATGTTCTACTTTATGTCCATCTTCTTTCTCATAGAATAGTGCATATGTGATTCATCCATTTTGTTCATATTTGTGTGTTCATATTGATTGTGAACAATCAATTAGTGTGTTCATATAGATTATTCATATTGATTGTGTTTATTGCACAGTGTCCTATTATGTGAATATGCTACAATTTTCCTATCATTCTCCTATTAATGGATACATAAATAAATTGCAGTTTGGGAATATTATGAATACAATTTCTCTGAATTAGAACATATGAATCTTTGTGTAGATATATGCTTTGCTTTTCCCTTTCAGAACATTATACTATTTATTTGTTTTCCTTGCCTTACAGCATCAGCCTAGAGTTCCAGTGTACAAGTCAATAGAAGTGTAAGAATGTGCATCCCTCCTCCTTCCTCTATTTCTGATCCTTATGAAAAACAGACTGTGCAATATCTAACTATTAAGGACAATATTATCTTTAGGCAGTTATCAGTGCCCTTCATCTGAATGAAGAAATTCCAGTCAATCTCTACTCTGATAATTTTTATAGTACTTTGCTATATTTTATCAAATTTTACACAATTTACTCTTATTTATGTTTTTATTCTCATTTTTATTAATTTGATTAATATGATTTATGACAAATCAAGCTTGCTTCCCTAGAACAAATACTATGTGTTTGTAATACACTATCCTTTCTATATATTACAGGATCCTATTTCATAAGATTTAATTAAACATTTTGTTATCTGTGTTCATGGAAGATATTGGTCTATAATTTTCTTTCCTCATAATGTCTTTGTCTTATTTTCTTATTAAGCTTATGATGCCTTCATAAAATGAATAGGGAATTGTAGCCTTCTTCCCTCTTTTCTGAAATAATGTTTAATATTGGTATAATTTTGTCTCTAAATGTTTGATGGTTTACACGATTTTATGGGTTGAATTTTTGTTATGGGTTGAATTGTGCACCCATCCCCCCAAAATGGATATATTGAAGTCTCAAGTCACAGTACCTCAGAACATGACCTTATTTGAAAATAGGGTTGTTGGAGATGTAATCAATTATGTTAAGTTGAGTTTACATAGGAGGGGGGTGGGCCCCTAATCCTATATGACTAGCATTCTTTTGAGAAGAGTACATTTAGACACATACACAGAGAGAGAGAGAGAGAGAGAGAGAGAGCCATTTGAAAATAAAGACAGAGATTGTGGTGATGCTTTTACAAGCCAATGAACATCAAAGATTGTGAACAAATGACCAAAAACCAGGTGATTGCATGGAACAGATCCTTATATGAGACCCCTCAGAAGAAACCAACTGTGCCAAAACCTTGATCTTGAACTTCTTGCTCCAGAACTGTAAGACAATAAATTTCTGTTATTTAATGCAACCAGTTTGTAATAGTTTGCTATGGCAGCCCTAGTAAACTAACACTATAGACACCATGTTATACCTGTGACTTAATCTCATACCACCCTCCACATCATTCACTTTGTTACAACTACACTGGCCTCCTCGCTACTCCAAGAACATATAAAGCATAACCCTGTGTCTGTCAGAGTGTTTGCATATGCTAAGATTCTATCCATAGCATTTTAGCCACAGGTATGTAAATGGTTCATTCTCTCATCATTCCAGGGGTTTATTTCATTTCGGTAGGGCCTTATCTGACTATTTAATATCTGTATTATTATTACGTACCAGTTTAACCATCTTGGGCTATGATGCTTTATGCATAATTCCATTTATAGGATGTATTGGGAAATGCAAACTAAGGTACAGAAATAGTTTGTGAGACATCATAGTTTCTGCAAAACATTTATGTGGAAATGGCAAGGCAAGTATCAAAGAGAAATTAGGAGATTATGCGAATATTTTTAAATAGTTTGAAAAATAATTGCTAACTCTCCAATCCTAATCACCATCTCATTTTATACTCAATATTCACAATATATGTATACATGTGAATTTTTAATCTGTTCAGTAGTAAACAGAAGACCCTTATATTTATTTAAGGCTTAACAATTAAAATATAACATTTTCAAAAACTAAAGAAAAAAATTAAAAACAGGATAAATTAAGAGAGTTTTTTATTATAACCTTAATAGAAACAATTCATGATAATTTTAATAGGTCAGAATTGTGCTATGCTACAGAGAGCTTTCTGTGCAAGTATCAAGACCTAAACATGATGCTTTGTGTGAATAATTGCCCTTCAAATATGAATTGAAAAGGACTGAGCTGCAAGGTGCTGAAGGAAATATTAGACAGAAGGAATCTGAAAATCTAAACAATTTAGTGTCTCCAGCCCTGATTATAAACTCTAAATTACACATTTATTTAAACATTTGTGGCAAATAAACAGATTACATAAATTTGGTAAGCAATATAATCTTACTTGGTAATTATTGCTTTAAGTTCAAAGTATCATTTTTCAAGGAGAACTGAAAGTTAAAATATAGACTTGTAATCTTTTTTATCATTTATATTTGAGAGATTATATTGCATTTCAGATTTCCAAGAAGACCTTCCCTGTGCATTTTTATTCAAGAACAGTTATATACCTTTGGAATTATTAGGTCTTGACAGCTATACATAAAGTTGATATAATGGGATTTGTCATCTGAGAGCTTCTTAGTCTTCTTTCATCAATATAGCTATATAATTGAAAATGTCAAGTTAAAATGATTTCAAGCTACAGACATCTGTCACTTATAATCATAAAAATTTAGCTATGATTACTAAATGTATGCATCATTTCATAGCCTATTAAAGAAAGCATAATTATTTGAAAAGCATAGAAAAGCATGTATCATTTTATAGTAATTATATATAAATAATAAAATATGATGATTCATCTTAAAAAATTAAGATTCTCTTTAATAAAAGTGATAATATGTGATACTCACTTATCGATAATCAAAACAGATGATATGGTATGTGAAGAATTCACAAGTAGTAAAATGAGTCACATTTCTATGGGTCCAGGAAGTGGGAAGCTACTCTATGTTCCTGGTCTCCAGACATAGAAACAATAGAACAAAACTTTTGATTTATAAACCATCAATCCCAGTGAGAACCTTCAAGAAAATTTTGACATAATTTAATAATTTTTCCTACCACTTTGTTTTTCTGGTGCATAATATCTTCTTTAAATTTACATGCTCTAATTTTGTAACGCTAATGTACAAAACTATGGTTTATTGTTATATATTAAAATTTTTATATATAGGAGATTTTTAGATTTTTTTAGATATTTTTACCAAGCTGCCTAGAGATACTTTTTTGTTTCCTATGTAGTTCGTATGTATATATTCCTGTGAGAATAACGACAAATCTATTTCTTCATTTCCAATTTTTAAGCTTGTACCCTTGCCTCCTTTAGTTAGCTAATTTAGACATTCAGCACTAGTTTGATTAGAAATGTGCCAGTGGTCACCCTTGCTTTTATATAATTTTTTATAAATGTAAAAAGAATTCTAATAATTACAAAGTAAGGCCGGGGGCGGTGGTTCACGTCTGTAGTCCCAGCACTTCGGGAGGCCGAGGCGGGAGGATCACGAGGTCAGGAGATCGAGACCATTCTGCCTAACACAGTGAAACCCCGTCTTTACTAAAAATACAAATACATACATACATACATACATACATACATACATAGCCGGGCGAGGTGACGGGCGCCTGTAGTGCCAGCTACTCGGGGGAGGCTGAGGCAGGAGAATGGCGTGAACCCAGGAGGCGGAGCTTGCAGTGATCTGAGATCGCGCCACCGCACTCCAGCCTGGGCGACAGAGAGAGACTCCGTCTCATAAACAAACCAACAAAGTAAGTGGTATAGATTTAATAAATTTGTTGGAAAATCTGGTAAAACCACAGCACGGATTGAAATCCTGATTTTCCTTTTATAAGACCCTAAACAGAGGCGCAACTAAGCTGTGCTTGGACTCCTGACCCCCCCCAAAATACTGCTAGATAATAAATCTGTTCTTTTTATGTTGCTTGTTAACTTTGTAATATTGGTAAGTGGCAAAAAATAACTAATCTTCAGTGAGCTCTGGCAGTTTGTGATTTGAAGGAATTTTCCTATTCCATCAAAGTTGTGAAATTTAAGAGCTTACAGCTGTTCAAACTATTGACTTATGCTTTCAGTATCTGTAGAAAACTTTAATGATATGTCCATTACAAAAATCAATGATATTTGTAATTTATTTTATTTTTGTTCTTTGTCATCTGGCTGAAATTTTAAAAAGCTTATCAAATTACTTAAAAAAAAAAAAAAAAAAAACAGCTTTCTGCTTCATTGATATTCTCTATTATTTTTTCTTTCTAAATTTTATTGCTTTCTGCTCATTATTATGCTCTGGACGCTGTAGGAATTCAGTTTAAATGGCTCTTGTCTTTTTGTTTGTTTGTTTGTTTGTTCAAGCGATTCTCCTGCCTCAGCCTCCGTAGTAGCTGGGACTGCAGGCACGTGCCACCATGTCCTACTAATTTTGTTTTTTTCTTTTTCTAGTTTCTGTGAGGTAGAAGCTTACATCAATGACTTGAGACCTTAATTCTTTTCCAACATAAGCCTTTTATTCAATAAACATCCCTCTAAACATTGCTTTTTCCGCGTTCCACACAGTTCGATATGTTGCATTTTTATTTGCTCAGAATGAAACATTTTTTTTCTATATTCCTTTGTGATTTTTTTCTGTGATCAATGTGTTACTCAGAACTGTGTTTCATACTAAGATATTTGAGGCCGGGCGCGGTGGCTCACGCCTGCATCCCAGCACTTTGGGAGGCCGAGGCGGGCGGATCACGAGGTCAGGAGATCGAGACCATCATGGCGAACACGGTGAAACCCCGTCTCTATGAAAAATACAAAAAACTAGCTGGGCGAGGTGGCGGGCGCCTGTAGTCCCAGCTACTCGGGAGGCTGAGGCAGGAGAATGGCGTGAACCCGGGAGGCGGAGCTTGCAGTGAGCTGAGATCCGGCCACTGCACTCCAGCCCGGGCGACGGAGCGACACTCCGTCTCAAAAAACAAACAAACAAACAAAAAGATATTTGAGAATAGTAAAGATGTCTTTCTGTTACTGATTCAAGTATAATTTTGTTCCGAACCAAAAATATACATGATGTAGTTGACATTATTTAACTGTTGTTAAAGTATATTTTATGACACAGAATACTGTATATGTTGATGACTTTGTCATATGCAGATGGGAAAAAATATGCTTTCCCCTGTTGTGGTAAGTATATTATAATAATGTGATTAGGTTAAGTTGGTTGATAGTGTTTTTCAGATATTTTTATAATCTTACATGGTTACATGGCTTCTATCATTTGTGTGTATTCAATCTACTTGTGTATATTGGTTCTATCAACTACTGAGAAAGGAGTGTTGACGTCTCGACTATAATTATGAATTTTCATCTTTTATTTTCAATTCTATGAGGTTTTTAAATTTATTGATTTTTGAAGTTCTGTTATTTGGTGTATAAACATTTAGAATTGTTAGTTCTTCTTGCAGAATTGACCGATTTATTGTCATGCAATGTCCTGCTTCATTACTGGCAACATTTCATTTTTATACACTTTACTTCGACTAATATTACTATAGTTATTTCAGCTTTGTTTTGGTTAGTGTTGATGCGGTATACATTTTCCCATTATTTTACTTTGAAACTTACTTTGTCTTTGTATTTACAATTGGTTTATTAAATATAGCATAGAGTTGGCCCTCAATTATTTATCCAGTTTGATAAACTGTGTATCTTATTGTTTAGATAATTTGTATTTAAGGTAATTTTTATATGGCCAGATTAAAATCTTGCATCTTTATTGATATATTCTATCTTGTTAATCTTTCTTGTCTTTGGCCCTCTTTTACTGTCATCTTTAGCATTACTTGAGGGGCGTGTGTGTGTGTGTGTGTGTGTGTGTGTGTGTACTGGCATTTACTTATGGTCTTAAATGTTTACGAGTATAGTACTTTATTGTTAATTATAGTTACAATGTTGTACAGCACATCCCTAGAGCTTATTCCTCTTGCTTAACTAAAATCTTATGCTTATTGATTAAAAGTTACATATCTCCCCCTTCCCTCAGTCCTTGGTAACTACCATTCCACTCTGTGGTGATATAAGTTTTCCTATTTTAGATACCTCAGATAAGTGGAATCCTGCAGTATTTATCACCTTTCTGTGACTGGCTTATTTCACTTATCCTAATGTCCTTAAGGTTCATCCATGTGGTCACATTTTGGAGAATTTCTCTTTTTATTAGGTTGAATAGTATTTCAGTTTATTTATACACTAAATTTTCTTTATCCATTCATCTGTCAATGGACATTTCCAGGTCGTTTTCACAACTTGGGCTATTGTGCATAGTGCCACAATGAAATAGTGTCTCTATTTCTTAAAGATTCTAATTATAATTTATTTGGATAAACACACAGAAGATTGCTGAATCATATAGTAGTACTATTTTTAATTTTTGAGAACTTCCACGCTCTTTTCCATTATGTATGGAATTTATATTTATAATTCATAGAAGGTTAAATCTGCCTCACAGATTCACAGTCTAATGTATAGTCTTCACAGTCTAATGTATAGACTCCCACCTGGCACTGAGGCAGATCTAAAAGCTCAGTCCATGGGTACTGGCCTGGAGTCAGAGGCCATGACAGTCTGACCAATACTAGGTTTTACTGTAGCAAGCCTAATGTTAGGGTCCAACTCAAATCCCTATGCTCATTTTCCTCTCTCTTCCCGATCAGATGATATCTCTGTCTATGCTGTGCTTCCTGAGGTTGGAGGAAGGTCCACATAATGCAAAACTGCCCTTCCCACCTTCTTTAATGTGTTTATTCTTATTATTTTATTATAACCAGGTACTGTGACCTCCTACCTGGTCTTCTTAGCTCTCGTGAAGGTATTTTTGTACATGTTTTTAGTTTTTCAAATAGACATTGCTGCAGATAAATGTTTGCTGGAGAATCGTATTCTACCGTTTTGTACCCTTTCTGTTATGAACATGAATGGCGAGCTACTCAGAATTAAGTTATTTTCAACATCAGCCAGATCCTCTTTATGATATCTTCTTCTTTCTCATGTTTTTAATTACTTACTTTATTTTTCTATATGTATTAAATATAATTAATTTATAGTCATGTAATTTCAGTGTTCTCTGTTTTATTATCTGGGATCTAATACTGTTGTTTTCCTTGTCTATTACTTGAGAAGCCATAATTTGGTACACATGGATGAGGCGACTTCTTTCAGATCATCAACACTGCCTTTGAAAACTTGAGGTGATATGGAGTCAGAATGGGGTCTATGGGTAGAAAATGATCATGTGAGAAAAGACATTGGGAGTAACCTGTATGTGAACACCTGTCTGCAGATGAAATGAAGGATACCCCAGGTACTCAAGGTACTAATAGATAAAGCGATTCAGCTCATTCAGTGAAGATTGGAAAAAATAGTGTGCAGTAGCAAATGTCTCTCTCATAAGGACCTGAGCCTTAAACAAATTTCATTTGAACCTAGAAAAATATTTTAAAAGTCCAGAGATAAATTGTGAAAAAATATTTATCCATAAGAAATTGAATAAACTGGAAGAGGTTATGATTCCATTTAGGCTACAAAATTACCTTCCCCTTACCCACTCATCAGTCTCATGAGTATATATATTTTTTAAAAATGAAGCCTATTTCTGCTCATACAAGTTGTAATTCTCATTAAGTTGCATATTTGTAAACTAGATTCAATATTTATAGCAAAACAATGTGTCATTTATTTATTTATTTCAATTTCAATGAGAAAAATCTCTATAAAATTATTTATAGAGATTTATTTCAATTTCAAGGGAAATTATTTCAATTTCAAGGAGAAAATTCCTATGAAATTATAATTATGAATTACGAATTATTTTATTGTTTTATTTTTAACATGACTATTAGCATTAATGTTAGTATTATTATTATATTTGTTTTAAATCTTCAAATGACCATTTCCATTCCCCTCTCTTTATAACTTGAGACCAACTTAATTTGGCAATATCTTACTTTTTTCTTCTGGTACAGAAGAAAAGTCATATTATTAATTATTACTTGTGAATTTTTTATAACATTTATACTTTTCATGAAGGCTTCAGTTTAAGCAATAATAGTATTATAGCTTTAACCTTATATTATTTTCTGTAGTTTGTAGTATGTTTCTAAAAATAGCATTGAGAAAACAAAGAACGTACTTTCCTCATTAAAGATACGTAATGTAATTTTTTTTTACTTTCAGATTGTACCTCGTTTTCTCTATTAATGAATTCCTAATAAATTTTATATTCAAGATTCATTGCTTGATTTTATTCATTTGTCCATATACAGTTTTATAACTAACAGTTTTCACCTTCTCTGATTTCATGTATTTCAAAAGATGACTCTTTTTATCTGAAGCTTCATCTTTATTAGGGATGGAGAATAGTTTATCTCTTTTCTTGGCAATCCAGGATTTGCTGCTTTTCTATTTTTGTTTGTTTATTATCTTTAGTTGAAAGAATACAACTTCCCATGTAGAAAAATATTGTTGTTTTCTCTGCGTCAATTCATATTTCAAATAGGCTTTTAAAGATTGCACATGCTAAGAGTTTAAGGAAATAAAATAAGACGAAAGAGTGATAGTTCATAATTTTTACCTAAACATTATCGACATATAAAATTTGTACAAGTTACCGATATCTTTCCCTGAAACCTGTATACACACCAAATCAAAGTTTGTCTTTCAGACTTAAGCAATGTAATTGTGATTTAAAATATTACCTCAGTAGTATATTGCCTCAGTAGCATATTGTCTTTGGAGGTATATTGTCTACTAATTTATACATTTTTAGCTATGCATTACTTTTCCTGAACATTATAGAAGGAGCAAAGAGATCATATTTTACCAAGATATATTTCTTGATCTACCCTGCCCATTGAAATTATCTGGTGTGCATTAAAAATTACCTTGATCATCACACACCGGGGCCTATCATGGGGAGGGGGGAGGGGGGAGGGGGGAGGGATTGCATTGGGAGTTATACCTGATGTAAATGACGAGTTGATGGGTGCAGCAGACCAACATGGCACAAGTATACATATGTAACAAACCTGCACGTTATGCACATGTACCCTACAACTTAAAGTATAATAACAATAAATAAATAAATAAATAAATTACCTTGATTATAATGTCTTCTTTTTTCTACTCAGTCTCTTTTCATTAGTCTGAAGTATGAGATGGACATTTGGATTGTTAAATATGTATGTAGCCAAGATTGAAAACCACTGCTTAGAGAAATACAATTTTTATATGCAGTCTTCTGAGCAATAGCCAAGGAATTCAAATAACTTTAAGAGTATGTAAATTTTATCAAATTTCCATTTTCTGTAATATTTGAGCCTGCGTAATTTTTGAAAGAGAAGAGAAATAAAAATATTTTAAATGTTTTAGGGGTTTGTAAACTTTATGTAAAAGATAATAAATATTTTCAGTTTGGGGAACCATACTGTCTTTGTTCACAACTACACAAGTATGCCATTGTAGTATGAGAGGAGCCAGCGATAACACATTAAAAATATATCTCAGTAAAACTTTATTTTCAAAAATATTCAGTTGGACATATTTGTCCTCTGGACTCTAGTTTGCCAACACATGCTCTAAATTGTTTTTATCTTCTGAAAAAAATCTAATTCTAACATGCACGTTGAGGGACTCCTGAATTTCTTACTTTCTTATTTGACTCTCATAAGGACCACTAGGTTCTTGTTTCTGAAAGCTGTTATAACATACTTGTCATTTCTTCATATTCCTATGAGTTTTATTATTTTTTGCTCCATTAACTTTTAGAAATAATATCAAAAATGCAAGACATCAGATGAGAAAAACAAAATTACCTTTCTAATTTCTCTATCCATTGTACGTAGTGTAATTCAATTAGGCATAATAAAATGAGATTAATTATTAAATTCCCAAGTCTAGAAAACAAAGGACATATCAGTTTTATATTATACACAATAAACAATAAAAATAGAAGATAGTACTTTAGCCATTATAAAACACATTTCCCCATATTAAAATAATTGTACTAGATTATAATTTCTTTTTCTTAATATTTAACATAATTCACTTGAATTACAATGTTATTTTATTTATTGAATTTATTTGGAAATACTTAAAATCACTGTAGGATCTTTTCTAAAATCAAATAACTGTCTATACATCTGTATCTCTATTTTAAACTTATTCTTTAAATAGCTATACTGTAAATTTCTTGTAGCTAAATTTCCATTTAATAAAGCTAATATAAAATTTCAGAACTTGCTGTCATCCAGCTAAAATGAAAACATTTACTCTTAAATATATATACGATATGTATTTTTTATACATTATTCAGGTATGATATAACAAATGTATTTTCAAATATAAGTTAAATATATAAATGTATATACATAATCTGTCTACCTAGCTATGTATTTATCTATATATATTTATTTGTATATATAATTTAAAATACTTCTTTGGGAAATTTGAAAGAATTTATCAGAAAACATTTACAGTTTTGCATCAAAAGTCATTAACGAACACTAATTATCTTTGCCAAACTCTTTCATCTAATATCAACTTTGCCTGATAATAATAAAGGCACGTTAGCTTCCCTTTCATGAGTGATTGAACAGTGTAACTTTTTGTATCCTTTCATGTCTGCTTTTTTCTCTGTTTATATTTAAAATGAGATTCTTGGTACTGCAGAGTTGAGTTTTGCTTTCTTCTCCAATCTGAAAATTTTTACTTTTTTTGCCACATAAAATTAATGGGATAATTAGTATGTTTATGTCAAAATCTACCATGTTGCTATTTACTTTCTTTATTTTCTCCCTCATTTCCTGTATCTTGCCTATTTTGTATTAATTATGAGTTTTTTTTAATGATTCCATTATGTACCCATCGTTGGTTTTTAGTTGTTACACTTTCTTTTTACACTGGTAGCTGGTAGCTGTTTCTGAGTTTATCGTGTATAATTTTTGTCTTATCACATTTAATCTTTGATTTTTACAACGTTGTTACAAATATAAGAACCTGAGACTGGTAAAATTTTACTTCTCTTCTCCTGGACTTTATGCTGTTGTTATATATTTGAGAAACACATGTGTTTTGAATGTCACAGTACATTGATATAATTTTTGCTTAAATAATTAATAAGCTTTAAATATTGAGTAATAGCTTTAAGTATTTAAAAAATCTTATATATTGGCTCATGTTCTTGTAATCATTGTTACAACCTCTAATGTTCTTTGCTATTTACTGGTTTACTGCTTCTTCATATTTTGCTGCTCCTTTTCATTTGCATTATTTCTAATAAGCATGACTTACTGTCATGTATTTCTTTCACGGCACCTACCATTATTTTTCAAAATCTGCTCCTTTGAAGACCTTTTTTCTTTATCATGATTTTGTGAAATTAGATTATGATGTGCCTTACTGTAGTTTTCCTCATGATTTTTGTCCTTGGAAATCATTATTTTTTCCTGTATTTGTGACTGTAGAATTTTTATCCAATTTGGAAATTCCTCTCACTCTTCAGGAATTCCAAAATTCCTGAAGAAAATTATGTGTATGTATATTATATGGTTTCAAGGTTTTCTTTCCTCCAAATGTCATGTTGAAATATGATCCTCAGTGTTGGAGGTGGCACCTAATGGGAGGTGTTGGATCATAGGGGTGGAGCCCTATTGAAGTGCTTAACACCATCACCTGGGTGTTGAGTGAGTTTTCACTCTTAGTTCACACAAGAGCTGGTTGTTTAAAAGAGAATGGCGTTTGTCTGGCTTCCTCTCTTGCCATGTGGTATGCCAGCTCCCCCTTTACCTTCCACCATGATTGTAAGCTTTCTGAGGACCTCACCAGAAGCAGATGACAGCACTATCTTTTCTGTAGAGCCTCAAGAGCAGAACTGTGAGCCAAATAAACCTCTGTTCTTTATAATACAGTCCCAGGTATTCCTTCATAGCAATGCAAAACAGACTAACACAGTATGTGTGTGTGTGCAGCAATACAATTATATATGTGTGTGTGTGTAAAATACATATCATGGACATATTTTAGTCTACATAAAGCTTTCCCACAACTTAGGGATACTCTGTAGATTTTTTTGAGTACATCCTCTTGCTCTCTGTGCAGCTAGTTTCTGTTGTTATCAAGTTTACTGATATTTCTCCTGTAATGTCTAAGTTATCTTTATTTCTAGGCAGTATTACTGTCAATACAGAAATTTGGTTTTCTTTTTTTTTTTTTCAGGGCGGGTCACCGGCACATCCTGGGCTGGAGTGCGGTGGCGGATCTCAGCTCCTGGCTCAGCCTCCCGGGTTACCATTCTCCTGCCTCAGCTTCCCGAGTAGCTGGGACTACAGGCGCCAGCCACCCTCATGACTAGTTTTTTTTTTTTTTTTGTGGCACTTGTGGGGGCGGGGTTTCACTGTGTTCCCGGATGTTATCGATATCCTGACCTGCGTGATCCGACCGTCTCGGCCTCCCAAAGTGCTGAGATTACAGGCTTGAGCCACCGCGCCCGGCCTGGTTTTCATTTTCAGAAGCTGGGTCATTTTAAAAACGTCTGTGTCTTCCATGTCTCTATTTAACCTGCTCCGTGTTATGTCTGCCATTCTGTATAAAATACAGTTATAATTACTTTTTTTCCTTGCATGTTAATTCTAACATCTGTGCAAATTTGAGTTTGTTTGTATTGAATTATATTATGTTAGTTGTGGGGCTATATTTTCCTGCTTTTTTTCCATACTTAGAAAAGTTTTATAGAATGGCAACCACTGTGAAGTTTGCCTTTTGGATGTGGAATATTTCTGTATTACCATATATATTTTTGAGCCTTGTTCTGGGCTGCACATAAGTTACTAGGAAACAATTTGGTGTTTTGATTCTGTTTTTAGGTTTTCCTTCGATTGGTAGAACCAGTGTAGCATTTCTTCTGGAGATAATTGCTTCACACTATGGAGGAAAGATGCTTTTTAAAGTGCTCTTTCGATGTTTCATGAATTATGAGGCTTTCCATTCTGGCTTGGGGGAATAGGCACTATTTCTGGTCTTCCGAGCTCTGGGTCCTGCTTTCCCATTCCCTCTATTTTTATTTTTTCACGTGCTATTCTATCCCTTCACCCCACCTCACCCCTGCTTTTGTATCCAATAGTTTCCTCACACGCATGTGTGGAGCAGCACTCTGTGAACTAGTTGACTAAGATATTCGGAAGATTTTCAGGGGTCTTCTCTCCCCACCTCTCCCAGTTCTCATTATTATTTTCCTGCAAACTCTAGGTCTCTCTGGACTCTTCACTCTGGCATCTCAATGTAAGAGCTCACCAGGTTTCAATATGGATTCTCCATCATTTCATTATGGTCTGGAAAAGACAATAAGCTGAGGAAATAACAATTTTTAAGAACCCACTTCATTTGTTTCCCATGTCAAAGCAGTGACTTTCTTTTATTATTTGTTTCCATTATTTTGAAAAGAAAACCATCGCTTCCTATATTCCATGGGTCATCAAACTATGGCTTACAGGCCATATTTGGTAATGTCTATTCACCTACATATAGTTTGTGACTGATTTTGAGATATAATAGCAGAGTCAAATCGTCAAATAGTTGCAATGGAAAGTGAATATCCCTCAAAGCTGAAATATGTTATATTTGCCCCTTTACAGAAAACACCTTCTAAGTCTTGATGTTTTGTATTATTTTTAGTTTTTTCCAGAAAGTAAAGGTTTCAACTCTGTTACTACCTCTTGCCCAGAATAATAATTTTTTATTGACAACTCCTTTTACTATGTTAATTCTTAATACAGATCATACCAATCTCTGTAAATATTAAAAAAGAAACAATATCCATGTATATTTTAATGTTGATAGGTAACCAATCCCAATTCAGGAGCCTAATTTATGGAATAATTTTGCCAAGTCTTATTTCTGTGTTCTTTACTGTATGTCAGAACGTTTTACCGTCCTGACAAATCCTTAATATCTAAGATAGTAGACAATGCAGTATTACTTTACAGTGCTTAAACTGTTGAGTTGTGTTGAGTTAAAATTTGATTCTTGCTTCTTTAAAGAGTTCTGTTAACTACTTTTCTGTTTAAACAAATGTAAAATGATACTTTTTATTAATTCAAAGCTAATAACATGTCATGCATTACTGATTTATTAAATTCCTTGGAATTTTTGGTCTTTCTGCATAATTAAAATTAAGCCAAATGAAGTCTCTACAGCTATGAAGAAGCTTGTATATCTGAAGAATAATACTATTATTCATTGTTTTCCTCCATCCTTTTTTAGTCTAGTTGGATATGAATACTAAGTTCGTAATAGTTCCCAGAATGTTCCATGAGTAATTTGCTCTGAATGATTAACTGCTGCTATTTTTAATTACCTTTCTTTATTTGCCTCCCTAACTTCTATCCCTGCTTTAAAAGCTTGAGAGCAGCTCATTTTACTTGTTAATATGTAAGCATATGCTGTACTGCCCTTGGAATAATTTAACCTGTTATATTGGATCTTGATTTTGACTATGAAACATTAGAGATTCCCAAGACTTTTTTCGTACTAAATCATTTTCCAAAAATATAATTATAAGGCACTTCGGATTCTAATTAGTACAGTTCTGATTAAATAGCCTATGATGCAAGTTAAATCCTATAAAGCACTGCGATGAATGTGTACAGTCATGAAAACTAGCTTAAACTAGGAAATGTTAGGATGAGTCACTCAGTTCAACCTCCAAGCAGTAAAACAGCAAATTCTTTTCTGGTACTATTTGCTGATGAAGAATATTGGGATCTTCAGTTTATTTAACTAGCCATTAAAGGATCTGAGCAGAGGGACATGATCTGATTTTCCATTTTAAAAGGATCACTTTGACTGCTAAGTTGAGAATAGACTTTAGAGTTATACAATTCTAAGTACAGAAACAAGTTAAAGGCTATTGAAATATTACAGGACATGATAGTGTCTTCACCAGCAAGGTAAATATGCATATAGTTGTGTTGCAAAGTGGTAATATAGTAGACATATTTCGGGAGATTGCATATAGAGCATTAGGGGTATCAACGATGTTTCTAACTCCATCTGTCCATCTATCTTGTATCTTGTCTTCATAGCTATCTTTTCATTTGCTTGTTTATTTATGTTCCTTAAGAAACTAAAATGACGCAATTCCTATTAATTAAGGCAGGAAAGAGCATAGGTTTGGAAGATAGGGGTAATTAAGAGTTTTAGCTTTGACTAGGTTAATTTAAAATATCTAGTATTTATGCAAGTGGTGATGTAATGTAGAAAGTGAATACCAAGGTTTGGAGAAAGGTATAAGTTACAAACATAAATTTTGGAATTATAAGCATATAACATTTTATTTTTCAGGTCATGAGGATGGATGTGATCCAAGAGAGTGAGTGTAGAGTACAGACATCCAAAGACAAAACCCCACGACATACTAGTATTACAAAGTTTGAAGAATGAGGAGGAAGCCTCAAAAAAGGCTGAGAAGAGGGGCCAATAAGATAGGAGCAAGTCAGGAGAATATGGTACTTCAGATCCAAGTGAAAACAATTGATTCTGAAACCAAAAAAGAAAGAGAGGAAAGTTTCTAGTTCCTCATACCTTAAAATCTCTACAACATTCATTCATCTGTATCTGGGATTTTGTATGGCATTTAGTCACCAGAATCAATTGTGGAAGATTATTGAGGAAGATGAAACTAAACTGAAGAAGAAAAATATTCAAGATATCCTAAAGCTTATGAAAACTTGAATAAAAATGTCCATTAACATTAATAATAAATATGACAATAAGCCTGACTTTTCTAGATTACTTTTTACAACATTGCTGACCTCACATAAAGAGACTGTCACTTCAATCACAAATTTGTTTTCACAAAACTAAAGGTATGTAAATTACATTTCCAAGTAAACTGACACAGTAGAGGCACAATAGACACATAATTAACTTTAGGAATGTTGACTCCGATTTAAAAATTAAATAACTAAACAATCCGTTCAATTATTTTCCCATATTCAATGAACTAACATTAATGATTGATTTACTACATACTAAGTGAAAATATTATGGAAGCAAATGGGACTGAGCAGAGGCGGGGGCAAGGTAAGGCACATCTGACAATATGACCTTCAGGCTATAATTTAAAACGTGAAAAAAGAATTTTCAGGCAACAAGTCAAGCCAGCAGGTACAGTAGAAAATGGTGGGAGGATGCTGGCATAGGAACAGCCCACAGAAAACAATCATGAAACTGTCTGAAATGTCAGAGGGAAAGTGACATCATCAACAGCATGTTCTTATAGCAAGGTGGGGAGGTTGATGGAAGGTGGAGTAAGAAAGGCAAAGAGCAGACAGTTCTGGAAAGGCCTCTTATGTCAAGCTAAGGATTTTGGATTTTATCCTCTAAATCATGGACAGAGTCTTCAGCATAGATATGGAATGATCAACTTTGTTCATGATAAAGATATTGTCAGTAGTTCGATGGAGTCAATTCATTCAGTTGGGAAGAAATATCAATCAAACTGACTGTTTTAGCATCATGTAGACAACATAACTGGTTGATTAATTTAAATTTTCAGCCATTTGTTTTGACATGTGTATACACAACCTCAAAGTAAAAATGATATTTTTAGCATGCCTGATTTAGTACATAATTCTTTATGGCAGCTATATTTAAGAGTCAGTTATATCGCAAATCTTACAGGTGCAAAATTGTGTGTGTGTGTGTGTAATATACTTTAATCAAAGTAAGCATAATGAAGTACATAAAGTAAAATGGCATTAACAGCTAAACAAAAAAAATGGTACAGTTAAAACTTTTCAAAAATATAATCACAAGCTTTGTTAAATAGTGAGAATAAAGGATGATAGAACAAAAATTTAGGTTGTATTTTATGTCACCATTCAACTGAGGCTATCCTAAACTTCCTTCCTGGAAGTCAATGAGTAATTCACTTATTTTTATGCACAAAACCATATGCATTTAAAACTGATTCATGCTTTCTTGCATTATTTATAGCAAGTCTAATTTAAACAGGATATGATGTTGAACACTAGAAATAAGAAAAAGTATTACAAAAAAAAAAGAGTTGATACAAAATAGACCTAGAAATATGCTTGATGCTTATTTCTGTGTCTACTCTACATTGGAATTTAAGGGTATAAATAATTAAAGTTAAGTCTTCAACACTTCAATTTGAGAAAACAAGAGAACATTGGGGTTTATTGTCCTAATGGTATCATATGTCATCAGAATAGCAAGCTGCAAATAAACCAACAGCTATTTGGCAGAAATGAAAGGGGATTTGTAGAAAGGTTAAAAATTGAATTAGATAATTTTACAGTTGCTACTAACACTTTGCTTTTCTTGCTTGTTACATATTTATGAGCACAATCTTGTGCCTGAAATTTCTGAAATAAGGTAACAACAAGCAAAGAAAACATCAGAATATAAATAATGCCAGTTCACAATATTTTTGTTGTGATTTTAAATGACTTTGTCCTATAAAAATGTGAGGTAAAGCCCCATCAGATCATGTGGACTTAAATATGGGAGATGTAATTAAACAAACAAACATAGGGCTGTAATGAAAGTAGGTAGGGCTCAGGGATCTGGGGAGGCAAATGGTAAATGTTCACTACCAACATACATATTGGTCTTAATAATCCTAAAGATCTTTTAATACAGTGGGTAACTAAAGAGACCTCAGTTATCTGATATGCAGTGTGTTTCTTCTTGTCAATAACCTTAGCCCCCTTAATACTGTGTGACTCCCTCTCTAAAAATATCTCATTTTTGATAATAAATTATATGATCAACTATTTATAATAGGTAACACTGTTTGATTTTTTTTTTTTTGCCACCACTGAGCTTTACGTTTTCCTTGAAATGCTATGTATGTTCTCTTATCTTGGAGAGTTTGAGTTGAAATCCTCTTCTTCAATTGTAAATGGGATTCAAGCAATAGTTCTCATTCCTTTCCTGTTTTGAAGGGAATACGTTGGCTGGTAAAGATGGCACATATAAATTTAAAGGATATTCTTGGCAGCAACCTGCATGAAATACCACAATCTATCTGTAGATTTTACAGTGCTAATTGCCAGGTGCTGTATTTCATAAAATGTTCAGAGTCCACACAAATGATAAAAGTGCCAGATGGGGCTTGTCCAACAAGAAACCTCAAAAGCTTTTCCCTTCTGTCAGTACAGCAAATTACTCTAAATATTTGCGTGGGTATTATTTGTAACTTCCGTTATGGTGATGGAAAGGAGTTGAATTGAAAAGAAATTAGAAAAATATTTTAAAGTTTAGCCCATTTAAATTTCTTATTAATTTTACTGCATACATCTAGCTTTATAATGACCTGTCATCTAAAACTGTACAGATGGAAGTGGTATTTTATTTTTATAATAGTATATGTGCATGTAAAGTATAAATTCATTATATAAACATGGAACATACATCTAAAAACATATATAAATACTCATGATAAAAACCAATTCCTCTAACTCATCACTTTTTATCCATCAGTCTACAACCCAGAATTAAATATTATTAAAATTTACTGTATTTCCCTATCATGTGCTTATCCATGCCTTCACTGTTCAGTGTTAAATATTGTCACTGACTTTGTCCTATCAGTAGATGAGAGTATAGTTCTCTTAAACTACTTTGACTTTTGTTTCCCAATATGCTGAAAACAGGGTTATTTACTAGTTAGTTGAAGCAATAACATTATTTTCATTGTTTTGATAATGGCCATCATAGTTTCAAATTGGTCACAGCAAGATTTTGTAATGCAATATTGTAACTAAAACTTGTGTTTTGATATCTCTTCGCAATACATTCTTTCATACAAATCCTTAGATATGTTTTGCATCAGTGACAACTGGGACAATCTGGCCATTGTAATTTTTTCCTCCCATTTTAAAGTAATTTTATATAATAGACTAATTTTTAGAGCAGTTTTAGGCTCACAGACAAATTAAGTAGAAGATCCAGAAATTTTCCATATCATCCCCTTTCCCACATATTTGGAGCCTTCCCCATTATCAACATCCCTCACAAGAGTGGTACATTTGTTACAATCCGTGAACCTATATTCATACATTATTACCCAAAGTACGTAGTTTACATTAGGATTCTCTGTTAGTGTTGTGTATACTATGGGTTTTGACAAATATACAACAACATGTATCCACCATTATAGTTCAAATAAAGCAGTTTCATTGTTCTAAAATTTCCTGCGCTCCACCTATTTATCCCTCCCTCCTTAAGCCCTGGAAACCATTGCTGTTTTTATAGTCTCCATAGATTTGCCTTTTCAGAATGTCATTTAGTTGGCATCACACAGTATGCAGCCTTTTCATATTGGCTTCTTTCACTTAGTGGTATACATTTAGGAATCCTCCATATCTTTTCATGACTTGATAGCTCATTTCTTTTTAGCACTAAATAATATTCCATTGCCTGGATGCATCACAGTTTATCCATTCACCTCCTGAAAGACAAGTTGGTTGCCTCTAAGTTTTGGCAACTATGAATAAAGCTGCTAGAAACATTCAGATGCTGGGTTTTGTGTACAATAAGTTTTCAGTTCATTTGGGCAAAAACCAAGAATCATGATAGCTAGACCATATGGTAAGAGTATGTTTAGTTTTTTAAGACACTGTTATACTGTCTTCTAAAGTGTCTGTACCATCATTTTGCATTCCCTCTGGCAATGAATGAGCATGAGCATTCTTTTTGTTCCACAATCTCATTAGCTTTTGTTGTTGTCAGTACTTTGGATTTAGGCCATTCTTACATGTTTATAGTGGTATCTCTCTCAGTTTAATTTTCAATTTGTAATGATATATGATGTTCAGCATATTTTATATAGTTATTTGTCATCTGTAAATCCTATTTGGTGAGGGGTCTATTCAGGTCTTTTGCCCATTTTTTAGTTGAGTTGTTTATTTTTTTTACTGTTGAGTTTTAAGAGTTTTTGTAAATTTTCGATGACCATCATTTATGAGATGTCCTTTGCAAATATTGTTTCCTAGTCTGTAAACTTTTCTACACTTATATATTGACAGTGTCTTTCTAATAGCAGGGATTTTAATCTTAATGAAATCTAGCTAATCACTTCTATCTTTTATGGTGTTGCATTATATCTAAAAAGTTGTTTTCATATATAAGGTCATTTAAATTATCTCCTATGTTATCTTCTAGGAATTTTATACTTTTGCATTTTACATTTACATTCATTATACAATTTGAGTTAATTTTTAAACAGGTATAAGGTCTGTGTCTATATTCATTTTTTTCCATATGGATGCCCAGTTGTTCCAGCATTATTTATTAGAAATGTTGACAGCTGTAGTAAAACCTCAGTTCTTGTCTTCTTGGTTAAAAAAAATTTAAACAAGAGACACCCAGCAATGGAGATGCAGCATAGAACAATTTATTGCCAAGGAGAAAGAATATTCTGAAAGCCAGGTGCAGAATAGACAGTACACAATGAAAGAGGACTCAGGGCAGACTGCTTATAAGGATGAGATAGTATTGATTGTTACTGGGGAAACTGCTTTTTATGGGAGTCTTACATGATTATTCCTAAGGGGGTGGGAAGAGGTGTTGCTAGTAAGCATGTTCTGGGTGGTCCTCTGGGTGCACATGTGCAGTAGGCGTACATGCTTGTTCATACATCACATGTCTCATTAGCATCTTAAATATTCACCCAGTGATACGTTTTTACTGTTATAATGAACAAAAGGTCAGTTTTAGGGCAGGTAAAATCAAAATGTGCATGCTGTCTACAGGGGAGATTTCCTACTGGAGATAGCTTTGCTTGAATGCGCTCGCTGCACAATTGCCACGTCCTGAAGATGTGGTTACTTCCTTAACTACCTATCCTGCCTCAATAAGACTATCTTTGCTTCATTGTATTGTTTGGCCCCTTTTTAAAATTAGTTGACTATATTTTTGTGGGTCGTTTTTGGGGCTCATTATTAACGAATCAGAACCCATTAATCTATCTGTCTATTCTTTTATCCACTTTCTTGATAATCTGCAACTTGATAGTCAGTCTTAAATTTGCGTAGTGTCAGTCCTCTAACTTTGCTCCTCTTTTCTTATATTGTTAGCTATTCTGGGTTTTGCTTCTCCACGTAACTTTAGGATTAGTTTATTGATACCACAAAACAACTTGCTGAATTTTTTGTGATTATGTTGAAATATAGATAAGATGGGAAGAACTGACTGCTTTCACAAGAGTATTTTTGTTTTGCTTGTTTTTCTCACATTGTTCTTGTAAATATTTTGTTAAATTTATACCTAAATATTTTATTTGGAGTGTTAATGTAAATAATATCATTTTTCATTTAATATTCTCCTTTTTCATTGCTGGTCGTATTAGTCTGCTTGATCTGCTGTCATAAAATACCACAGACTAGTTGGTTTAAACAACAGGTATTTATTTCTCACAGTGGTGGAGATTTCCAAGATCAAAATTCTGGCCAATTAAGCTCCTGGCAAGGCCAGCTTGCAGACAGCCACCTCCTGGCTGAGTTCCTGTGTCCTCACATAACAGAGAGTTTTTTATCTGTCTTCCTCTACTCAATAAAGTCGTCAATCCCATCATCAGGACCCCAATTCCATGACCTTATTTAACTTCAATTACCTCCCAAGACCCATTTCCAGATAATTATATTGGAGGTTAAAACTTCAAAATAGATTTCTTTTTTCTTTTCTTTCTTTTTTTTTTTTTTTTTTTTTTTGAGACAGTGTATCACTCTGTCACACAGGCTGGAGTTCAGTGGTGTGATCTTGGCTCATAGCAGCCTCAGCCTCCCAGGCCCAATCAATCCTTCCACCTCAGTCTTCCAAATAGCTGGAGATACAGGCACATGCCACCATACCTAGCTAATTTTTTTAAGAGTCAAGTTCTTACTATGTTGTGCAGGCTGGACTCAAATTCCTAGGCTCAAGTGATCCTCTAGCTTTGACCTCCCAAAGAGGTTGGATTACAGTCATAGGCCACTGTGCCCAGACCAACTGATGGGAAACAATTCAATCTATAGCACTGGTATAAAGGAAATGACAGACTTTTGTACTTTAACCTTATATCTGAAACCTTGCAATAATTGCTTATGACTTACAAAAGGTTTCATCATTTTTTCCAGATTTTCTACATAGACAATTATACATCTGTGAACAAAGACAGTTTATTTCTTCCATCCCAGTCAGTATATATTTTACATTTCTTGCTTTATTGCATTAGTTAGGGCTTCCAATATGATGTTGAAAAGGAGTGATTGAAAGGAATGTTGTTGCTTTGCTCCTGATATTACTGGAAAGCTTTTGGTTTGTAACAATTAAGTGTAATGTTATTTGTGAGTTTTTGGACGGTATGCTTTATCAGGCTGAGAAATTTCTCTTCTATTTCCAGTTTGCTAAAATATTTGTTTTTATCATGAATGAATGCTGGGTTTGGTCAAGTGCTTTTTATGCATCTGTTAATATAATCATCTAATTTTTCTTCTTTATCCTGTTTGTGCACTAGATTACATTAATTGAATAAACTATTGAACCAGCCTTGCATACCTGGGATAAATCCCACTTGGTCATGATGTATTATTCTTTCTATACATTGGTAGAATTGATTTGCTAATATTTTATTGAGGATGGTTCTATCTATTTTTGTGAGATATATTGATCTGTACTCTTTTTTTGTAATGTCTTACGTATTGGTATTTGAATAATGCTGATCTCATAGAATGAGTTAGAAAATTCCTCTGCTTCTATATTTTGGAATAGCTTGTAGAGATTTAATATATATACATTTTAAATGTTTGATAGAATTCACCAATGAACAGGTCTAGTTATGGTGTTTTATGCTTGGAAAGGTAATTCATTTTTAATTTAATTTCTTTAATAGACATTGACCAATTCAAATTATTTATTCTTGTGTTGATTTGTTACATTGCATCTGCAATGGGCTGAATTGTTTTTTCCAAAAATTTGTATGCTGAAGACTTAACCCTCAATGGGACTGCATTTAGAAATAGGGTGTTCACTTGTAAATTTGTTTGAGTTCTTTGTAGATTCTGGATATCAGCCCTTTGTCAGATGAGTAGATTGCAAAAATTTTCTCCCATTCTGTAGGTTGCCTGTTCACTCTGATGGTAGTTTCTTTTGCTGTGCAGAAGCTCTTTAGTTTAATTAGATCCCATTTGTCTATTTTGGCTTTCGTTGCCATTGCTTTTGGTGTTTTAGACACGAAGTCCTTGCCCATGCTTATGTCCTGAATGATATTGCCTAAGTTTTTTTCTAAGTTTTTTATGGCTGTAGGTCTAACATTTAAGTCTTTAATCCATCTTGAATTAATTTTTGTATAAGGTGTAAAGAAGGGATCCAGTTTCAGCTTTCTACCTGTGGCTAGCCAGTTTTCGCAGCACCATTTATTAAACAGGGAATTATTTCCCCATTTCTTGTTTTTGCCAGGTTTGTCAAAGATGAGATGGTTGTAGATGTGAGGTATTATTTCTGAAAGCTCTGTTCTGTTCCATTGGTCTATATCTCTGTTTTGGAACCAGAACCATGCTGTTTTGGTTACTGTAGCCTTGTAGTATAGTTTGAAATCAGGTAACGTGATGCCTCCAGCTTTGTTCTTTTGGCTTAGGATTGACTTAGCAATGCCAACTCTTTTTTGTTCCACATGAATTTTAGATAGTTTTTTCCAATTCTGTGAAGAAAATCATTGATAGCTTGATGGGGATGGCATTGAATCTATAAATTACCTTGGGCAGTGCAGCCATTTTCACGATATCGATTCTTCCTATCCATGAGCACAGAATGTTCTTCCATTTGTTTGTGTCCTTTTTTATTTCATCGAGCAGTGGTTTGTAGTTCTCCTTGAAGAGTTCCTTCACATCCCTTGTAAGTTGGATTCCTAGGTATTTTATTCTCTTTGAAGCAATGCGAATGGGAGTTCACTCATGATTTGGCTCTCTGTTTGTCTGTTATTGGTGTATAAGAATGCTTGTGATTTCTGCACCTTGATTTTGTATCCTGAGACTTTGCTGAAGTTCCTTATCAGCTTAAGAAGATTTTGGGCTGAGACAATGGGGTTTTCTAAATATACAATCATGTCATCCGTAAACAGGGACAATTTGACTTCCTCTTTTCCTAATTGAATACCCTTCATTTCTTTCTCCTGACTGATTGCCCTGGCCAGAACTTCCAACACTATGTTGAATAGGAGTGGTGAGAGAGGGCATCCCCATCTTGTGCTAGTTTTCAAAGGGAATGCTTCCAGTTTTTCCCCATTCAGTATGATATTGGCTATGGGTTTGTCATAGATAGCTCTTATTATTTTGAGATACGTTCCATCAATACCTAGCTTATTGAGAGTTTTTAGCATGAAGAGCTGTTGAATTTTGTCGAAGGCCTTTTCTGCATCTATTGAGATAATCATGTGGTTTTTGTCTTTGGTTCTGTTTATATGCTGAATTACATTTATTGATTTGCGTATTTTGAACCAGCCTTATATCCCAGGGATGAAGCCCACTTTTTCATGGTGAATAAGCTTTTTGACGTACTGCTGGATTCGGTTTGCCAGTATTTTATTGAGGATTTTTGCATCAATGTTTATCAGGGATAGTGGTCTAAAATTCCCTTTTATTTGTTGTGTCTCTTCTAGGTTTTGGTATCAGAATGATGTTGGCCTCATAAAATGAGTTAGGGAGGATTTCCTCTTTTTCTGTTGATTGGAATAGCTTCAGAAGGAATGGTAGCAGCTCCTTCTTGTACCTCTGGTAGAATTCAGCTGTGAATTCATCTGTTCCTGGACTCTTTTTGGTTGGTAGGCTATTAATTATTGACTCAATTTTAGAGCCTCTTATTGGTCTATTCAGGGATTCAACTTCTTCCTGGTTTAGTCTTGGGAGGGAGTATGTGTCCAAGAATTTATCCATTTCTTCTAGATTTTCTCATTTATTTACACAGAGGTGTTTATAGTATTATCTGATGGTAGTTTGTATTTCTGTGGGGTCAGTGGTGATATCCCCTTTGTCATCAAACAAATGTACAAGAAAAAAACAAACAACCCCATCAAAAAATGGGGGAAGGATATGAACAGATATTTCTCAAAAGAAGACATTTATGCAGCCAACAGACACATGAATAAATGCTCATCATCACTGGCCATCAGAGAAATGCAAATCAAAACCACAATGAGATACCATCTCACACCAGTTAGAATGGTGATCATTAAAAAGTCAGGAAACAACAGGTGCTGGAGAGTATGTGGAGAAATAGGAACTCTTTTACATTGTTGATGGGACCGTAAACTAGTTTAACCATTGTGGAAGACAGTGTGGTGATTCCTCAAGGATCTAGAACTAGAAATACCATTTGACCCAGCCATCCCATTACTGGGTACATACCCAAAGGATTATAAATCATGCTGCTATAAAGACATATGCACACATATGTTTATTGTGGCACTATTCACAATAGCAAAGACTTGGAACCAACCCAAATGTTCATCAATGATAGACTAGATTAAGAAAACGTGGCACATATACACCATGGAATACTATGCATCCATAAAAAAGGATGAGTTCATGTCCTTTATAGGGACATGGATGGAGCTGGAAACCATAATTCTGAGCAAACTATCACAAGGACAGAAAACCAAACTCAACATGTTCTCACACATAGTTGGGAATTGAACAATGAGAACACTAGGACACAGGAAGGGGAACATCACACACCAGGGCCTGTCATGAAGTGGGGGATTGGGAGAGGGATAGAATTAGGACATATACCTAATGTAAATGACGAGTTAATGGGTGCAGCACACCAACATGGCACATGTATACATATGTAACAAACCTGCACGTTGTGCACATGTACCCTAGAACTTAAAATATAATTAAAAAAATAAATTAAAGAAAAGAAAGAAATAGGGCCTTTACAAAAGTATTTAGAGTTAAATAAGTTCATAAGATTGGGGCGCTGATACAACAGGATTACTGTTTTGTTTTGTTTTTAAGAAATGACCTCAGAGAGCTTGTTCTCTCTTCTCTCATGTGAGCCCAGAGTGAGAATAGACTCATCTTCAGTTTTGAAAAAAAGCCCTTACCAGAACCAGACGCTGCTGGCACCTTGATCTTGAACACCCAGGCTCCAGAGCTGTGAGAAAATAAATTTCTGTTGATAAGCTGTTTAGTATATAATGTTTTACTATGTCAGCCTGAGCTGATTGAGACAACATCTTTTCAAGGAATAAGTCCATTATACCTGGTTATCAAATTTGTATTCATACAGTTGTCATGATATTCCTTTATTATCCTTTCAATGTCCATGGGATATGTAGTAATTTTCCCCTTTCATTCTTGATATTAGTCATTTGTGTCTTTTCTCAGTTTTTTTCTTAGCCTGATTAGAGGCTTGTCAATCTTATTGATCTATATAAAAGACTCGCTTTTGGTTTCATTATTTCTTTATTGCTTTTCTATTTTGAATTGAATGGGTTTCTGCTCAATTATTATTTTCTTCTTATGACTCTTGGATTTAGTTTGCTCTTCTTTTTCTAGGTTCCTAAGGCTGTAGTTTACCAATTTTACTTTTTTTCCTTTTCTTTTTTTTTTTTTTTAATTAATTTATTATTATTATACTGTAAGTTGTAGGGTACATGTGCATAACGTGCAGGTTTGTTACATATGTATACTTGTGCCCTGTTGGTGTGCTGCACCCATCAACTCGTCATTTACATCAGGTATAACTCCCAATGCAATCCCTCCCCCATCCCCCCTCCCCATGATAGGCCCCGGTGTGTGATGTTCCTTTTCTAATATATGTATTCAATGCTGTAAATTTCCCTCTAAGTACTGCTTTCACTATGTACTACACATTTTGATACATTGTATTTTCATTTTAATTTAGTTTAAAATACTTTTTAATTTCTCTTGAAATGTTTTCTTTGACTCATGTTATTTAGTAGTGTGTTGTTTATTCACCACATAACAGGATTTTTCAGTTATCTTTCTGTTGATTTCTAGTGAATTCTATTGTGGTCTGAAAGCAAATATTGTATAATTTATATTCTTTTAAATATAATAAGGTATGTTTTATGGTACAGAATTTGGTGTATATTGGGGAATGTTCCATGTGAGCTTCAAAAGAAGGGATATTCTTCAGGCTTCAGAAGAAACAGTTCATAGATGTCCATCAAATAACAGTTGATTGATGGTATAGAGTTCAACTGTGTTCATTTTGATTTTCTATGTGAAGTATGTGTTCATTTGTGACAAAAGACTGTTGAAGTCTCCAACTATAATGGTGGATTGATTCATTTATTTCTCCTTCCACTTTTGTCAGTTTTGCCTCACATTTTGACACTATGTTGTAGTGATGAATTAAGGATTATTGTGTCTATTTGGGAAATTGATTATTTTATCAATAGACAATGCTCCTCTTTATTCTTGATGAATTCCCTTTAACTGAAGTCAGCTCTGTCTGAAATTAATATAGTTCTACATTATTTTTAAATTAGTGTTAGCATGATATATATTTATCTAATTCTTTACTTTTAATATACAAGTCTTTATATTTGTAGTGGATTTATTGTAGACAACATATATTTGGGCCTTATTTTTTGGAGTATTTAGACAATTGACATTTAAAGTGATTATTAATATTGTTGGATTAATATCTATCACATCTCTTATTCTTTACCTGTATTCCTCATTTTTCCCTAGTTTTGTCTTCTACTCTTGTTCTGCCTTATGTAAGCATTTTATATAATATTATTTTATTTCCTTCCCTAGTGTATCAGTTTGTTATTGACTGAATGTGTCACCTCAAAATTTATGTATTGAAATGGAAATCTCCAATGTGTTTGTATTTGTAGCTTAAGCTTTTGGGTGGTAACTGGGTGATGAGGCAGGTGCCTTCATAAGTGAGGTTACTGCCTTTATTAGAAGAAGTCAGAGAGGTTACTCTGCTCTCTGCCATGTGAGGGTATAACAAGAAGATGAACATCTGCAAACCAGGAAGTAGATCCTCACCAGATACTAAAACTACCGGTACCTAGAACTTGGATGCCAGACTCCAAAAGTGTTAGAAATAAATTACTGTTGTTTAAGACACCCAATTTATAGTATTTCTGTTATATTTTCCCAAACACAGTTATACGTCTTTTTTTTTTTTAATTTACCTTTTTAGTAGCTTCTCTAGAGTGTGCAATATACACTTACAAATAATACAAAACCATTTTCAAATAAAACTATACTATTTCACAGCTAGTACAAATGTCTTATAATATATAACAACAAAATAATCCCAATTCTGTCACTGTCATTCCTTTCCTAGCATCACTGCTGTCATTCATTTCACTTATTTATAAGTTTACACACACACACGCGCACACACACACACACACAGGCAGGCAGTTGACCCTTAAACAACATGGAGTTTAGGGGTGCTGACCCCCTCAGACACACTTGAAAATGACATATAGCTTTTGACTCCCCAAATTTTAACTATGAATAGCCTACTGTTAGCTAGAAGCCTTTTTTTGTGTTACAATTTTCTTTTTTGTATTTACAAAAGCAGTAAATTAACACACATTTTGTATAATATATGTGTTATATACTGTCTTTTTACAGTAAAGTAAGCTAGGTAAAAGAAAATATTATTCAAAAAATTATAAAGAAGAGAAAATGCATTTAATACTAATTAAGTGGAAGTGGATCATTATAAAGACCTTCATCCTGTCACTTGCACTCTGCGTGAGTTGCACAGAAGAAGAAAGAGGAGGGGCTGGTCTTGTGTTCTTTGAAGATAACAGAGGCAAAAAAAAAAAAAAAAATCCATGTCTAAGTGGACCCACACAGTTCAAACCCATGTTGTTCAAGGGTCAACTATATATGTGTGTGTGTGTGTGTGTGTGTGTGTGTGTATATATACACACACATATATATATATAAACATACATAATTGAAGATATATATATATATATATTTTTAGACTCTAACTCTGTTGTCCAGGCTGGACTGCAGTGGCATGATCTCAGCCCACTGGAACCTCCGTCTCCCTGGTTCAAGTGATTCTCCTGACTCAGCCTCCCAAATAGCTGGGATTACAGACATCTGCCACCATGCTCTTCTAATTTTTGTATTTTTAGTAGAGACAGGGTTTCACTTTGTTGGCCAGGCTAATCTCGAATTCCCGACCTCGTGATTCACCTGCCTCAGCCTCCCAAAGTCCTGGGATTACAAATGTGAGCCACCATACCAGATTTGAATACATTTTCTGTTACTATTTTAACAAATTGTTGTCTGCTTGCTCAATTAAGAATAAAAAATATATTTTTGTTTTACCTTCACTTATTTCTTCCCTTACGTTTTTCATTTTCTTTATGTAGATCAAATTCCTGACCTACACTGTTTTCCTTTCTCTGAAGTTCTTTAAACATTTCTTGCAAGACAAGTCTATTGGCGAAAAAGTTCCTCAATTTTTGTTTGAGAGTCTTTATTTCTTCTTCACTTTTGAAGGATAATTTCACAGGGCAAAAATTGTGGGTTGGTGGGGCTTTGTTCCTTAATATTTTAAATATTTCACTATACTCTTCCTTTGCTTGCATAGTATTTGAGGAGAAGTTGGATCTAATTCTTCTATAAGCAAGTAGGGTTTATTTCTTCGGGCTTTTTTATTTTTTTCAAAAATGGTCTTTATTTTTGACTTTCTTCATTTTAAAGTTGATATGCATAGGCATATCATAATAAACTATGCATTTATTGGCATTCATCCTGTTTGGTGTTCTCTGTGGTTTTGTGTCTGACATTAATTTGGGCAAAATTCTCAGTCATTATTACTTCAAATATTTTTTTTTCTCTCTCTGTCTCTTCTTCTCCTTCTGATATTTCCTTTACTAACATTTTGCCTCTTGTAGTTATCCTAAAATACTTGGATATTTGGTTCTTTTTTTCTCAGTCTTTGTTCTCTTTGCTTTTCAACTTCGGAGGTTTCTCTTGAGATAGCCTTAAGCTCAGTGATTCTCTCCTCAGCTGTACCCAGTCTATTGATAAGCCCATCAAAGGCAGTCTTTATTTCTGACACAGTGTTTTTGATCTCTAGCATTTATTTCTGATTTTTTCTTAGAGTTTTAATCTCTTTGCTTATATTGTCCATCTCTTCTTGTATGCTGTCTACTTTATCCATTAGAGCCTATAGCATATTAATTATAGTGGTTTTACATTCTTGGCCAGATAATTGCAATATTCATGCTGTATTTAAGTTTAGTTTTGATTCTTGCTCTATCTCTTCAAACGATGCTTTAGTAAAAGACTTTTATTAATGTGATGGTAAGGTGTGGGGAGAGGGGAATTTTTCTGTAGTCCCACACCTAGGTCTCAGTCTGAACTGGACCTTTACCTCTGAACTGTAAACTTCACAAGTTCCTCTCATCCTTCCAACCCCTTGAGGGGTCCTTATTTAAAAAATATCAAATGCGTTGGCATATTTCAAAATGAATCCTCCCCCAACCCTCCCTCAAGACAAACTCAAGGTATTCTTCAGGATTCATTCAGACAATTTGGTCAGGGTCTTGGAGATAAAACTCGCAAAAGGGTAGAGACTCCTCCATGATTGGGTTTTTATTTCTCAGTCTTGTTTGCACTAAGCCTCCAGCAATTCATCAAGTACTTTTTAGTTTTCCTATCCCAGGCCTGGTTCCTGCTGTTTTTGCTCTAGTAAGTTTTGATTATCTGTATTTACCTGTCTGTCGCTACTATGGGTTGGGCATAGGAGAACAATTTGCCCTGGGACTTCATTTCTTTCACAAACCTAAAAAGAATTACTGATTTTTTAGTTTTTTTTTTTTTTTTCAGCTTTTCACTTATTGTTAGAAAGGAGAGCTAACATCCAAGCTCCTTACACATGCCAAGCCAGAGACAAGAAGCCAGCCACTCTCATGTTAAAGTCTGTTAGAGGAGGCATTCTACAGTATTAAGGAACTAAGTCCAGTGACAGTAAGCAACGTGCATATCAAATACTTGAGACCTCTTTAATTATCTGCTGTCTTAAAGATAGTATTATGAACGTCTACTTATTTGAGACACACTTCAAAAACCTTAGAACTCCTTCTAAAATGTATTTGGTTGTTTTGTAGTGCTAAATAGGTCACAATCAGGTCATGATCCACAACACACCAAATTTAGGACAAATTCCACAAAGATATCCATGACACGGTAGAAAAAAAAAATAACTCTGTGAATGAAAATTCCATAGTTAAGCTGATATTTTCCCATTTAACTTCTTTAAAAAATACAACAAACAAAACAGTGCAATGGGAAAAATATTTTGAATTATTATATGTCTTCTTGTACCTTTATTCTTTCCTTAACTTTCATTGATAATTTGTGCATTGCATTTTGAGTTAAAAATACATTTCCTTAAACTAGTATAGAAATATAACTTTATTACTTCTAGAATGCATTTTTCTTTTCCCTGCAGTTGTTTTTGTTTAATTTCTATCTTAGTATTTCAAATATTTCTGTTTCCTCCAGAGTCCATTATTTTCTCTCTTCTTAAAACTTGAGTTTTCTGTTTCAATGTTTTTCCTTAAAGTTTCAAAATCTGTAGTTGTACATTGGCTTTGACCATATACATGGAAATCTATTTAAATTCTCAGTGTACTTGAATGGGGTATTTCATCTGGTATGTTTTGCTTTATGATTACTGGATCTAAAGGTGATACTTATGATGTGTAATGCTGACACTAATTTATCTAGAAAAGGAGAATGAACTCTTTGACATCAAGATAGACAGTTTGGTGACCTTTTTTCTTAAAAAAAAAGTATATTTTTCCATTTACTATTATTTTAATTTTATATTGAGAGGGAGAAGATATAATTCAAGCACATAGCTTGAAGTCAATAAAGTACAGAATTTATATGATGTGTGAAGACTATTTCAGTGGCTAGACATTATGAAATTTTATTATAATACTCTTCTGTGCCCCTTTACCCTCAATAACTCTATCCTGCTCTAGTTTAATTATAGCTTTCAGCCATGATCTTCCTCAATCACCTACCCACTTCAAAACATCATTGACGGGCGATGCATGGCTTGTAATAGGAACAGCTCCAGTCTCCCAACTCCCAGCCGCGAGTTTAATATTGCAGTCTGGTGTGATTTCTGCATTTTCAACTGAGCAGCTCATCGCCAGCAACGATCAAAGCTGGACGGAGAATGACTTTGACTAGATGAGAGAAGAAGGCTTCAGTCCATCAAATCTCTTCAGAGCTAAAGGAGGAATTAATGCACTCCAGTGCAAAGAAACTAAAAAATCTTGAAAAAAGTGGAAGAATTGATGGCTAGAGTAATTAATGCAGAGAAGGTCATAAACGAAAATGAAAGAGATGAAAAACCATGACACAGAAATACGCGGACAAATGCACAAAGCTTCAGTAACCGACTGATCAACTGGAAGAAAGAGTATCAACATTGAGGATCAAAATGAATGAAATGAAGCGAAGAAGAGAAACCAAAGAAAAAGAAGAAAAGGAAAATGAACAAAGCCTGCAAGAAGTATGCTGGGATTACAAAAAGCCAAATCTCTGTCTGGCTAGTGCCTGAAAGTGAGGGGGAAAAATGGAACCAAGTTGAAAACACTCTTCAGGATATCCAGGAGAACTTCCCAACCTAGTAGGCAGGCCACAACATTCAAACTGTCCAGGAAATACAGAGAATGCCACAAAGATACCCTCGAAAAGCAACTCCAAGACACATAATTGCCAGATTCACCAAAGTGCTGAAATGAAGGAAAATCTTAAGGGCAGCCAGAGAGAGAAAGGTCGGCTACCCACAAAGGAAGCCCATCAGACTAACAGAAGCAGATCTCTCGGCAGAAACTCTACAAGCCAGAAGAGAGTGGGGGCCATTATTCAACATTCTTAAAGAAAAGAATTTTAAACCCAGAATGCTATCCAGCCAAACTAAGTTTCATATGAAGGAGAAATAAAAATCCTTACAGATAAGCAAATGCTTAGAGATTTTGTCACTAGTCTGCCTTACAAGAGACCCTGAAGGAAGCACTCAACATGGAAAGGAACAAACGGTTCAGCCATTGCGTAAAACATGCCAAAATGTAAAGACCATCGAGGCTAGAAGAAACTGCATCAACTAATGAGCAAAACACCAGTTAATATCATAATGGCAGGATCAGTTCACACATAACAATCTTAATCCTTTAAATGTAAATGGACTAAATTCAATTAAAAGACACAGACTGGCAACTGGATAATCCAGTCAAGACCCATCAGTCTGCTGTATTCAGAGACCCATCTCACACACACAGAGACACATACATAGCTCAAAATAAAGGATGGAGTGTAAAGATTTCTACCTGCCAAAATGGAGAAACAAAAGCAGGGTTGCAATCCTAGTCTCTGATAAACAGACTTTAAAACCATCAAAGATCAAAAGAGACAAAGAAGGCCATTAAGCATAATGGTAAAGGACTAATTCAACAGGAAGAGCTAACTATCCTAAATATATGCACCCTCCAATACAGCACCTAGATTCATAAAGCAAGTCCCAGAGACTTAAGCAAAGAGACTTAGACTCCCATACACACACAATAATGGGAGACTTCAACACTCCACTGGGTCAAACATTAGACAGATCAATGAGACAGAAAGTTAACAAGGATATCCAGGAATTGAACTCATTCTGCAGCAAGCAGACCTAATAGGACATCTATATAGAACTCTCCACCCCAAATCAACAGAATATACATTCCTGCTCAGCACCACATCATACCTTACTCCAAAATTGACCACACATAATTGGAAGTAAAGCACTCCTCAGCAAATGTACAAGAACAGAAATTATAACAAACTGTTCCTCAGACACAGTGCAATCAAACTAGAACTCAGGACTAAGAAACTCAATCAAACCGGCCAACTACATGTGGAAACTGCCGAACAACCTGCTCCTGAATGACTACTGGGTACATAACTAAAATGAAGGCAAAAATAAAGATGTTCTTTGAAACCAATGAGAACAAAGATACAACATACCAGAATCTCTGGGACACATTTAAAAGAAAAGGTGAGGGAAATTTATAGCACCAAATGCCCACAAAGAGAAAGCAGGAAAGATCTAAAATTGACACTCTAACATCAAGTATTAAAAAGAACTAGAAGCAAGAGAGCAAACACCAAAGCTAGCAGGAAGGCAAGAAATAACGGTAAGATCAGAGTAGAAATTGAAGGGGAGATAGAGACATAAAACCCTCCAAAAAATCAATGAATCCAGCAGTTGGTTTTTTGAAAACAACAAAATTGACAGACTACAAGACTAATAAAGAAGAAAAGAGAGAAGAATCAAATCGACGCGAATTAAAAATGATAAAGGGATATCACCAACGACCCCACAGAAATACAAACTACCATCAGAGAATATGCCACCCTACAATAAACTGAAAATCTAGAAGAAATGTGGATAATTTCTGACACTTACACTCTTCCAAGACTAAACCATAGAAAGAAGTTGAATCCCTGACAGACCAATAGTAGGTTTCCTGAAATTGAGGCAATAGTTCAGTCCGTCCAGGTCCCATTGTCAACGTCCGTATGCTAAGGAGGAGTTGGTACCTATTCCTTCTGAAACCCAATCATTAGAAAAGGAGGGAATCCTCCCTAACTCATTTTATGAGGCCAACGCCATCCTGATACCTGCAAAGTTTCGCAGAGACACAACAAAAAGAGAATTTTAGGACCACATCCTTGATGAACATCGATGCAAAACTCAATAAAAATACTGGCAAACCGATTTCACCACGCCCATCTGCCCTATCCTACCGTATGAAACAAGGTTCAAACATCCAGGGAAATCAATAAACATAATCCAGCATATAAAATGAGAACCAAAGACAAGAACCACATGAGATTAGTCTCAATAGATGCAGAAAAGGCCTTCGACAAAATTCAACAGCCTTCGCGCTAAAAAAAAAACACCAATAAAATTCGTATTGATGGAAACGCATCGCTAAAATAATAAGAGCTATTTATGACAAACCCACAGCCAATATCATACTGACAGCAAAACGGAAAATTCCCTTTGAAAAACTGGCAATAAGACAGGGATGCCCTCTCTCACCAATTCTATTCAAATGGTAGTGTTGGAAGTTCTAAGAAAATAGGCAAGAGAAAGAAATCAAGGGTATTCAGTTGAAAGAAGAAGTCAAATTGTCCTCCTTTGCAGATGACATGATTGTATTTAGAAAACCCTGGCATTGTCTAAGCCTGTAAATCTCCTTAAGCTGGATAAGCAACTTCAGCAAAGTCTCAGGGATACAAAAATTAATGCAAATCAGCTGCAAGCATTCTTATATACCAGTAACAGACAAACAGAGAGCCAAATCATGAATGAATTTCTCCATTCACAATTGCTTCAAAGAGAATCAAATACCTAGGAATCCAACTTACAAGGGAGGGAAGGACCCTTCAAGGAGAACTACAAACCACTGCTCAGAAATAAAAGAGGACACAAACAAATGGAAGAACATACCATGCTCATGGATAGGAAGAATCAATATCGTGAAAATGGCCATACTGCCCAAGGTTATTTATATTCAATGCCATCCCATCAAGTTGCTACCAATGAGTTTCTTCACAGAATTGGAAAAACTGCTTTAAAGTTCATATGGAACCAAAAAGAGCCCACATCTCCAAAGACAATCCTAAGTCAAAAGAACAAGGCTGGAGGCATCACGCTTACCTGACTTCAAACTATACTACAAGGCTACAGTAATCAAAACAGTACATGGTACTGGTACCAAACAGAGATATATATTCATCGGAACAGAACAGAGTCCTCAGAAATAATACCACACATCTACAGCCATCTGATCTTTGACAAACCTGAGAGAAAATTAAGAAATGGGGAAAGGATTCCCTATTTAATAAATGGTGCTGGGAAAATTGGCCGTAAGTAGAAAGTTGAAACTGATCCTTCCTTACCCCATATTTAAAATTAATTCAAGATGGATTAGAGACTTAAATGTTAGACCTAATACCATAAAAATCCTAGAGGAAAACCAGGTAGTACCATATCTGTGACATAGGTATGCTGTAAGCAAAGCCCCCTATGTCTAAAACACCAAAGCAACGGCAGCAAAGCCAAAATTGACAAATGGGATCTCATTAACTAAAGAGCTTCCACAGCAAAGTAAAACTACCATCGAGTGAACAGGCAACCTACAGAATGGAGAAAATTTTTGGCAATCTACTCATCTGACAAAGGGCTAATATCCGTGAAACCTACAAAGAACTCAAACAAATTTACAAGAAAAACAAACAACCCCATCAAAAAGTGGGCAGTTGATATGAACAGACATTCTCAAAAGAAGACACCATACAGCCAACAGACACATGAAAAATGCTCATCATCACTGGCCATCAGAGAAATGCAACCAAAACCACAGATACCATCTCACACCAGTTAGAATGGCTGATCATTAAAAGCCGGTTCCAACAGGTTGGAGAGGATGTGATAGGAACACTTTACACTGTTGGATTGTAAACTAATTCAACCATTATGGAAAACAGTGGCGATTCCTCAAGGATCTAGAATAGATGTACCATATGACCCAGCCATCCCGCCATTGGGATATGCCCAAAGGATTATAAATCATGCTGTTATAAAGACACATGCACACGTGATGTTTATTAAGGCACTATTCACAAAGGAGCAAAGACTTGGAATCAACCCAAATGTCCATCAGTGACAGATTGATTGAAAATGTGGCACATATACACCATGGAATACTATGCAGCCATAAAAAGGATGATGGTGGTCCTTTTGTAGACATGGATGCAGCTGAACCATCATTCTTAGCAAACCATCACAAGAACAGAAAACCAAACACCGCATGTTCTCTATAGGTGGGAACTGAACAATGAGATCACTTGACTATGAAGGGACACTGCCACAATCAGCCTATCATGGGGAGGGGAGGGGTAGGATTGCATTGGAGTTATACCTGATGCAACAGTTGATGGGTGCAGCACACCAACATGGCACAAGTATACACATATGTAACAAACCCGCACGTTATGCACATGTACCCTACAAGTATAATAATAATAAATAAATTTAAAAAAAAAAACATCATTGACATAATAGTAGCCACTGTTAGAGGAGCTATGCTGAGGAAAACCTCAGGAAGAACTGTAGAATTATAAAGAATAATATGAAGAACACACTGTAGAAAGATGGCATCAAAAAGAAGGATACAATGGGGAGATCTTGCGACCATATTTCAGTTTATAATGCCTCTCCATGCAACAAACAGAAGCAACCTCAAGAAATAAGACATCTCAAGATAACAGAAGTGGTCAATTCTTTATCCTCATTTTGTCAGTTTCTCTGATTCTTTAAATCCACCCTAACTTTCACCAATTTGTGCTATTTTAAGGTATTAAGAGCACTCTCTCCTCCTTCTACTGAAAGTTATATGATTGCAAAACCTAACTATGTTTTGGAATACATTTTATAACCTGTCATTACATTACAGTCAGCTTAAGTAACAAATAATGTGGACATTGGCTATAAGTGTTGTGATGACACCTACATAAGGAAATCAGTTTTTCCCTACACTTCATGAGATGCAAAGGATCAGGTGATGCCTGTATCATCAGCAAAATCATTTACCTGCTACTGCCTTTTATAAAAACCTAGAAAGCCATCACATATAAACATGTAAAAGTTGATACAAATGTTGAATATTCATCCTTAGGATTATTTAGACACTTACCTGCTTTCTCATTCATGCTACTTTGTCATCTTTCTTGATACGTAAAGAATTTCCCAAATTACTTTCCTGAAACTTTTGATCACAGCTCTCTATGTGTAATTGCTCTCAACTTATGTAACAATTTTGCTTTTTGAAAAAAATTGTACCTTTTTAGAACAGTTTTAGGTTTTTGAAAGAATAAGAGGTTAGTACAGAGAGTTCCCACGTGCACCATAACAAATTTCCCTATTGATGTTTCCTGAGACTCCTCTTTGTTATGACGGTTTCTCAGACTTTCTTTTTTATTGATAACTATCTTAGTCCATTTTCTCTTGCTATAACTGAAAATACCTGAGACTGGGTAATTTTTAAAGAATTTTAAAAAGGCATTTATTTCTTACAGATCTGAAGGCTATGAAGTTCAGAGTCTTAGGGGGAGACAGGTGCATCTGATAAAGGCCTTCTAGTTATGGAGATTTTCCTTAGAATCCCAAAATGGCACAAGGCCTGCATGGCAAGTGGGCTGAACATGCTAGCTCAAGTCTCTCTCCCCTTTTATATTCATTATTGCCTAACCCTCATGACTTCTTCTAATCCTAATTACTCCCAAAAAGTTTCAGTTCTCAAACATCACAGTCAAATTTTTTATCCTCTTTTTCATTTTTTATTTTTAAATGTTGTGTATACATAGCAGGTGCATACATTTATGATATGCATGAGATGCTTCAATATAGGCATGCAATGTGAAACAAGAACAACATAAAAAATGTGGTATTCATCCCTTAAATATTTATTCTTTGAGTTATGAACAATCCAGTCTTTTTAAGTTATTATAAAATGTACAATAAATTTATTATTGACTATAGTCACCCTATTGTACTATCAAATACTTAAGTCTTATTTATTCTTTCTAATTTTTGGCACCAATAAATCATCCTCACTTCCACCCGACCCTCATACTACCCTTACCAGCCTCTGATAAACATCGCTCAACTCTCTCTGGTTATGAGCTCAATTGTTTCCACTTTTAGATCCCACAAATAAGTAAGAACATGTGATATTTCACTTTCTGTGTCCTCTCTTATTTTGCCTAACTTAATGATCTTCAGTTCTAATTATATTGTTGCAAATAACTGTATCTCATTCTTCTTAAATCTGAATAGTACTTCATTGTGTATATGTACCAGATTTTCTTTATCCATTTATCTATTGATGGACACATAGGTTGCTTCCAAATCTTAGCTATCGTAAATAGTGCTGCAACACACATAGAAGTGCAGATATCTCTTCCAAATGCTAATTTCCTTTATCTTGGATATGTATCCAGCAGTCAGATTGCTGGATCATATGGTAGCTCAATTTTTGCATCTGTGAGGAACCTCTGATCTCTTCTCCATAGTGGCTGTAATAATTTACATACTCAACAACAGTGTAAAAGCTTTCTTTTTCACCACATCTTTGCCAGGATTCGTTATTGCCTGTCTCTTCGATGTAAGTCATGTTAACAGGGGTTACATAATACCTCATTGAAGTCTGGATTTGCAATTTTCTTATGATCAATGACATTGAGCACCTTTTCATATACAAGTTTGCCATTTGTATGCCTTCTTTTGAAAAATGTCTGCTCAAATCTTTTGCCCATTCTTTGATGAGATTATTAGATTTTTTTTCTGTAGAGTTATTTGAGCTCGTTATATTTTCTGGTTATTAATCCCTTGTCTGATGGATAGTTTGCAGATATTTTTTCCCATTATGTGGGTTGTCACTTCACTTTACTAATTGTATTCTTTGCTGTGCGGATGCTTTCTAACTTGATGTGATCCTATTTGTCCATGTTTACTTTGGTTGTCTGTTCCTGTAGGTTATTACTCAAAAAGTTTTTGCTCAAACCAACGTCCTGGAGATTTTCCCAAATGTTTTCTTGTAGTAGTTTCATAGCTTGAGGTCTTGAATTTAAGTCTTTACTCCCCTTTCATTTGATTTTTGTATATCAAAAGAGATAGGGCTCTAGTTTTATTTTTCTGCATATGGATATCCAGTTTTCCCAGCACAACTGTTTTACCCTAGTGTATGTGCTTGAAACCTTTGCTGAAAATAACTTCACTGTAGCTGTGCAGATTTGGTTTTGGGTTCTCTATTCTGTTACATTGGTCTGTGTGTCTGTTTTTATACCAGTACCATGTTGTTTTGGTTACTATAGCTCTGTCGTATAATTTGAAGTCAGAGAATGTGATTCCTCTAATTTTGTTCATTTTGCACAGGATAGCTTTAGCTATCCTGGGTCTTTTTTGGCCCCATATAAATTTTAGGATTTTTTTCTCTTTCTGTGAAGAATGTAATTGGTATTTTGACAGAAATTGCATTGAATGTGTAGATTGCTTTGGGTAGTATACATATTTTAACAATATTGGTTATCTTAAATGGACCTGATTGATATCTACAGAAATTTGTATTAGTCTGTTCTCTCACTGCAAAAAAGAACTATATAAGACAGGGTAATTTATAAAGAAAGCAGGTTTAATCAGTTCTGCAGGCTGTACAGGCTTCTGCTTCTGGGGAGGCCTTAGGAAACTTGCAATCATTGAAAAGGCAAAGTGGAAGGAAGCACATATTCATATGTTCCTCAGGAGAGAGACAGAGTAAAGGTGGAGGTGCTACACACTTTCAAACAACCAGATCTCGTGAGAACTCTATCATGAGAACACTAAGGTGAAAGTCTGCTCCCATGATTTGATCACTTCTCACCGGGTCCCTCCTCTATCCCTGCGGTTTACAATTAGGCATTAGATTTGAGTGGAGACACAAAGTCAAGCCATATCACTCTCCATCAAAAAACAATAGAATATACATTCTTCTGATTATTACATAGCACTTATTACAAAATAGATTATGTAATTGGAAGTAAGCACTCCTCAGCAAATGCAAAATAAGTGAACCATAACCAATAGTCTCTCAGACCATAACACAATTAAGTTCAAAATAAAGACTAAAATATTTACTCAAAAACATACAATTACCTGAAAATTTAACCTGCCCCTGAATGTTTGGCTAAATAATGAAATTAATGCAGAAACCAATATTTGAGAATAATAAGAACAAAGACACAATATGCCAGAATCCCTGGGGCACAGCTAAGGCAGTGTTAACAAGGAAACTTGTAGCACCAAATACCTACATCAAAAAGTTAGAAATATCGCAAGTTCACAATCTGACATCACAACTAAAACAACTAGAGGAGCAGGAGCAGACAAATCACAAAGCTGTCAGAAGACAAGAAATAATCTAAATCAGAGTTGAACTGAAGGAGACTGAAATGTGAAAAATCATTTAAAAGATCAATGAATCCAGGAGCTGACTTTTTGGAAAAATTAAGTAGATAGACCACTAGCTAGACTAATAAAAAAAGAGAAGATTCAAGTAAACACAATCAGAAAAAAAATAAGGGAGACTTTACCACTGATCTCACAGAAATACAAACAACAATCAGAATATTATGAACACCTCTATGCACATAAATCAGAAAATCAAGAAGAAATTGATAAGTTTCTGAACATTTACACTCCCCAAGACTGAGCCAGGAAGAAATTACATCTCTAAAAAGACCAAAAACAAGTTCTGAAATTGACGGAATAATAAGTAGCCTACTAACCAAACAAACCCCAGGACCAGACAGATTCACAGCTAAATTGTACCAGATGTATGAAGAGCTGGTACCATTCCTACTGACACTATTTCAAAAAAAATGAGGAAAGGGACTCTTCCATAATTCATACTATGAGGCCAGAATAATCCTTATACTAATCCCTAGCAGAGATAAAAGAACAACAAACACTTCAAGTCAATATTCTTCATGAACATTGATGCAAAAGTCCTCAACAGGCTACTCATAAACTAATCCAGCAGCACAGAAAAAAAGCTTAACCACCACAATCAAGTAGGCTTAATCCCTGGGATGCAAGGTTAGTTCAACATATGTGTATTAGTTCATTTTCACACTACTGTAAAGAAATACCCGAGACTGGGTATTTTTTTTTTTTAAAGAAAAAACATTTAATTAACTCACAGTTCCACATGGCTGGGGAAGCATCAGTAAACTTACAATAATGGCAGAAGAGGAAGCAGGCATGTTCTTCACAAGGCAGCAGGACAGATAATAAGTGTATGCAGGGGAAATGTCAGATCCTTATAAAACCATCAGATGTCATGAGACTTACTCACTATTATGAGAACAACATGGGGAAAACTGCCCACATGATTTGATTACTTTCACTTAGTCCAACCCTTTACATGTAAGAATTGAAATTTAAGATGAGATTTTAGGTGTAGACACAGCAAAATCATATCATTCATCTCTGGCCCCTCCAAAATCTCATGTCCTCATAATTCAAAACACAGTGATGCCCTTCCAACAGTCCCCCAAATTCTTAGCTCATTCCAGCAATATGCCAAATGTCTCAGTCCAAAGCTTCATATGAAACAAGGCAAATTTCTTTTGCCTCTGAGCCTGTAAAATGATAAGCAAGTTACTTCCTAGAAACAATGCAGGTACAGAAATTGGGAAATACACCCATTCCAAATCTGAGAAATTGGCAAAAACTAAGGGTCTACAGGCCCACACAAGTTCAAAATCTGATACAGCAGTCATTAAACACAAAAGTTCTCAAATGATCTCCTTGGAAATTCATGTCTCACATGCAAGGCATGCTGATACAAGAGCTTGGCTCCCACAGCCTTGGGCAACTCCAATCTTGTGGCTTCTCAGGGTACAGACCTATCCCACCTGTGTTCATGGGCTGGCATTGAGTGTCTGAAGCTTTTTCAGGTACACTGTGCAAACTGTTGGTGGATCTACTATGCTGAGGTCTGGAGGACAGTGGCCTTCTTCTCACAGCTCCACTAGGTACTGCCCCAGTGAGAACTCTATGTGCGAGTGCCTACCCCACATTTCCCTTCTTCACTTCTCTAGAAGAGGATTTCCATAAGGTCTCCACCCCTGCAGCAAAATTCTGCCTGGATATCCAGGTCTTTCCATACATCCTCTAAAATTCAGGTAGAGAATCCCAAACCTTAATCCTTGACTTTTGCTCACCCACAGGCCCAACATCAAATGTAAGCTGCCAAGGTTTGGGGCTTGCACCCTCTGAAGCATGATACTAGTACAAGAACAGACACATAGACCAAAGAAACAGTGTAGCACAATCTTAAATTCCAACCAAATTGGATTTTCTCCTAGCTCAACCATGATGTGTTTTTTAAATGTACAACAAAATTATTTAATATTAGCCACAGTAATTGGCTGTTTGCCTGTCACTGTTGTATGTTATTGAAATACTAAGAATAAATGTAGAGCTCAAAATAGGCTGTCTTCCATCATTATTGTTCCAGCATTATTAGCAATGCTCTGGGGATGTATGCAACACTTAAAACCATACACACAAACAATGCAAATAAGAATTGAGCAAAAGGCAGTTTGTGGTCTTAACTGGAGGTAATTTCTTTTATTTATGCCACCAGATAAAACTTAATTAGGGAATAAAACAGAACAAGAGATAAAGGAAGATATGAACTTGCACATGGTGTACTTGGTAGTGAACTTAGGATCATCTTGGTAGGGTTTTTCTCTCTTACACATGGTTGGGCACAGCATGGTTTTCAAATATTCACTTTAGGCAATAAATAGGCAATTGTTCAGCAAGACCCTAAAACAACAATTTCCTCAGCTGTAATTTTTACAGTATAATTGGAGAGGAGGGTACATACAGGACATTGACAGGAGATGTGATTGAAAATTTATCCTTAGGATTATCTTCATTAAAAATATATACCATTTGAATGTCTTTCTCAAACCCACTCAAATTAGAAAGGATAATATTGTACTTTCCTCCTTTACAATAATCAAAATAAGGATGTTTTTAAAAAACATTTGATTCTTATCTTGCCTCACTATCCAGATTAAATCCTCACTTAAACTCCAATTATTTGGGCACCATTTTTTTTATATACTTTAAGTTCTAGAGTACAGATACACAACATGCAGGTTTGTTACATAGGTATACATGTGCCATGTTGGTGTGCTGCACCCATTAACTCATCATTTACATTAGGTATATCTCCTAATGTTATCCTTCCCCCCTCCCCCCACCCCACGACAGGCCCCAGTGTGTGATGTTCCCCTTCCTGTATCCAAGTGTTCTCATTGTTCGGTTCCCACCTATGAGTGAGAACATGCCATGTTTGGTTTTCTGTCCTTGTGATAGTTTACTCAAAATGATGGTTTCAGCTTCATCCACGTCTCTACAAAGGACATGAACTCATCCTATTTTATGACTGCATAGTATTCCATGATGTATATGTGCCACATTTTCTTAATCCAGTCTATCATTGATGGACATTTGGGTTGGTTCCAAGTCTTTGCTATTGTGAATAGTGCCACAATAAACATACGTGTGCCTGTGTTTTTATAGCAGCATGATTTATAATCCTTTGGGTATATACCCAGTAATGGGATGGCTGGGTCAAATGATATTTCTTGTTCTAGATCTTTGAGGAATCGTCACACTGTCTTCCACAATAGTTGAACTAGTTTACAGTCCCACCAACAGTGTAAAAGTGTTCCTATTTCTCCACATCCTCTCCAGCACCTGTTGTTTCCTGACTTTTTAATGATCACCATTCTAACTGGTGTGAGATGGTATCTCATTGTAGTTTTGATTTGCATTTCTCTGATGGCCAGTGATGATGAGCATTTATTCATGTGTCTGTTGGCTGCATAAATGTCTTCTTTTGAGAAGTGTCTGTTCATAACCTTTGTCCACTTTTTGATGGAGTTATTTGATATTTTCTTGTAAACTTGTTTAACTTCTTTGTAGATACTGGGTATTAGCCCTCTGTCAGATGGGTAGATTGTAAAAATTTTCTCCCATTCTGTAGGTTGCCTGTTTACTCTGATGGTAGTTTCTTTTGCGGTGCAGAAGCTCTTTAGTTTAATTAGATCCTATTTGTCTATTTTGGCTTTTGTTGCCAGGGCACCATTTCTATAACATGGGTAGATTCAGAAAATAATGTGTATGTTTATGTATAGTATGTGTGTATGTGCATGTGTGTACATACATATGTACACAGATTGAGGGAGGAAAAAGAGAAAGGTAAAACAAAAGCAAATATGGTAATTATTTTGGGGGGAAAATAGTTGAAAGTATACATAATTATTTTTCCTTTTCTAGCAACTTTTTTTGGTTTTGTTTTGAGATGGAGTCTCGCTCTGTCACCCAGGCTGGAGTGCAGTGGCATGATCTCGGCTTACTATAAGCTCTGCCTCCCGGGTTCACACCATTCTCCCACCTCAGCCTCTTGTGTAGCTGAGACTGCAGGCGCCCACCACCACGCCTGGCTAATTTTTTTGTCTTTTTAGTAGAGATGAGGTTTCACCATGTTAACCAGGATGGTCTCCATCTCCCGACCTCGTGATCCACCTGCCTCGGCCTCCCAAAGTGCTGGGATTACAGGCTTTTCTAGCAACTTTTCTGTAAGTCTAAAATTACCTGAAAACAAAAAGTTGAAAGGAAACACTTCCTAAAATTCCAAGATTCTGTTGAAGAGTTACACAAGAAAATAAAAAGCAACATGTACTTTTTAATGAAATTCTAAAAACTTGACAAATCCAGATTCTTTGAAAAGGAGAATTTGATAATACTTTTAGAATAGATTGCTTTCCAACATCTACTTTAAAGGGCACAATGAAAAATGTATATGAATTCTAGAATATTCCACTTTACACAAAATATAATAGTTACTTGTTCCTTAAGTTCCATGAAGCATACCTTTAGGAGGCAGAATGCTGGTTTTTAACAGCCTGATCTATGAAATACACTTAGTAGTACTACAAATCTCTGACTGTAATAAAAAATTAAAAATGAACTTCTGAATTTTTCTCCTGGAGAACAAAATGTGTTTATTTTCCCTATTATCTCGCTGTAATACAGGCTTTATACTCTAATTGGATTCAAATAATAGTGTTTTTGGTGGCAGGTGTCTAGGATCTTGGTATTTTGAACAAAGAATTGAACAAAACTCACAAACAAAGCAGTAAGAGAAAAGCACAAATTTATTGAAATGAAACTACACAAACTACGAAAGGGCTCAAGCAGCTACTCAAGAGTACTGGTTACAGAGTTTTTCTGGGGTTTAAATACCCTCTAGTGGTTTACCATTGGTTACTTTGTTTACACCCTATGTAAATGAAGTAGTGACCTTCAACCAGTCTGATTGGTTGTATAAGGTGACCAATCATAGGCTGAAGTAAAGTTACAGAGTTACATATGAAGACTTGGTCTGTGACTAGTCTGATTAGTTGCAGGACAGGACCAATCAGAGGTACTTTCATTTTTCCATCTACAACACAGAAAACAAAGGGTGGGAGTGGGGAACATTGCATATGGAGTAGCCTCTGATCCTTTTGTTACCTGGGTGTTGAGAGGTGGGGTTTTCCTTTTTATTCAGTTCTAGGAAGTCTGTGAATCAGTCTTAGGTTCCCTGCCCCCAGACCCTATTCTCCTGCCTCAATAGTAGGTGTGGGAAATATATGCATCAAGGAAGTCAGCATCAATTTACATTCCAACTGTACTGTTGTCAATATGTCCAGATATAATTTATAAGTTACTGGACAATGTCACCTATGTACTCTCTTGCTTGATTATATTTCCGCTGGATTGATTCTTTTAAACCTAATTTCTGGAACAATGAGGAATTTTCTTTTCATTCTTTGGTGTTATATACAGTAAAACTAGTCATGTAATAGAATAGTAGTGATCCTGCTGATAACAGAAAACCTATTCGACTAGAAATAGACCCTCTGAGTCCTCCTATCTTTATAACATCCCAACAAGATCACATAATTGTTTATCGATATTGACTACCTCATTGTATAAACAAAAGTTTACTCTTTTTATTTATTATTTTACTTATTTATTGAACAAATATTTATGAGTGTGCCCTGTGTGCCAGAGATTGTAGACATAAAGGATTTGGAAATGAATAAAGTAGAAAAAATAAAACAAAACTCCTAACTTTCACTGAGTTTATATTTAAATAGGTGAAAAGCTAAAATAATTAAATACATCATTCAGTATATGAGATTATGACAAGTATGATAGGTTTCAAAAAAAAGCACGAAAGGAGTGAATATGTAACAGAAGGCAAAGCTTCTATTTTAAGTGGTTACAGAGACCTTTTTAATAATGTGATATTTCACTACTAGGGTAACCCATGCAGTTATTTGAGAGAGCTTTCTAGTGCGAAAGTGTTAACGCACATAAGAATATTTTTGGACTACCAGGGAACAAATAGGCAATGTAGGGAGAGAAAAGTGAAAGAAGAAGATGGCTGAAGACCCAAAGGTGGTAAGGTGTTTGATCATGTAGTGATTCCCAGAGCTTTCGTTTTAACTATGAATGAATTGGGAAACCACTGGAAAGTTTGGAGCAAAGAAGTTATCTTGCTTTGATTGCTAAGTTGAGTATAGTTTATAGTGGGCACAAGTGGAAGAAAGAAGACCATTTATGGTTGTAATGCAAGAGCCATATAGTAGTGGTTGAATCAGCCAAATACCCAGCATTGCAGAAAATGTTGGTAACACAAACTCTATTCCAGTTTTCCCATCTAGAAAATTAGTGAATCAGATTTGATGACCTCTTAAGTTGTTTTAAGCTTTAATATCTCATTAGTCTTTGAGTCTCCTAAATTGGAAGTCACAGCTAATTAAACTAGAAAATAAGTTCAGTTAGACAAGTGAAATATTATTTTGCTTGACAAGATTCCTACTCCTCCTCCTTCTTTTAAACACTTGTATTTGTATCTGTGACAGTCGTAACAGAAGACAGATGGCACAAGCAAATTAGGATATTTTGAAGATTTGTAAATAAAGAGACTAATTTTTGAGGTTAGTTAAAGTGTAGAGGATCCACAATGGAGTATGTAGGAATCTTAGCTAGCAGCCATGGAGTAGCCAAGCCCTGTAGGCCCAAAAGGAAAAGGGAATTAAGAAAGAAGAGTTTACTGAAATTAGAATAGAAAGAGGGTTCTCTACAGCAGACATTTTCAAAGGAAGAGTGGCCCATTATGGAGAGAAACACCAGTGCAGCATAACCTGTCAAGGATATAATCAGGGCAATAAATACCCCAGCCTCACTTTCCTGTCTTAATGTCCTCCCTCCCTACAATTTCCACTGTCTGAGTAGAGAGCAGAGCTAGAAATGGATACAATCCATACAGATTACCCTCCACCCCAAAGGATAAAGAACACAGGAGGGAAAGTTAGAGAGTACCCGTGGAGGGGCAACTGGAAGACATTTGGCACAGAAGTCAAGGGAAATGCCTTGGTTTATTTGTTCTCTTATTCATGCACTTATTCAAGCATTCATTTAGTCACTCAGAAAAAAAGATTATTAAATATGACCAACATGTCAGTACCAGGAATAGATACTGGGTTTATGATGATGGTTCAGAGGGAAAAGTTTTCTGAAAATATAGAGATCACAAAACCCCAAACGTTATCCCAGTCTACCCTGTATTTCACAACTAATTGCATGAAGTAGAGATAAACAGAAAATGTTATACACTGGAGAAATATTCTAGTTCTAGTATCACTGTATTTCTATAGTGAAGGTCAAGACCCTCTCTGGAAATCCCATCTAAAAGTGAATGCAGCATCACTCAAGATTCACAAGAGCAAACAGGTATGATAAATTTGGGGAGGGAACCCTGTATCTTGGAAGTCAGTGGTTGCACCTGTGTTCAAAAACATAGGATATGATCAACTAGAGAATAAGCTGGAATCCTGGGCTCAGTTCTGATTAAACTCTACCCAAACTAATCCAGCCTACTAACTAATGGCCATTTCTATTGATTTAAGTATGATTTAATGATGTAGCCAAAATAATTGTAAAATAGCAGTCAGATCACATAACTTCTCACTCAACACCACAGTGACTTAGCAGACCCCTGAAAATCAAAGCAAAATTTCTCAATATGATTTATGAGAACTTAAGTAAGCCGGCCCTCCTCTTATTGCTTCCTCTCCATCACCACATCCACCTGTGCTTCACACTCCCTTGTCTGGCCTGCTTCAGCCATTCCTTTTAACCATTCCTTTGATATGCCACACTTGCTTCCAACACAAGACTTTTGCAGTCTGTTATGTTAGAAATGTTTGGATTTTTTTTTTAAAGATAACTGCAAAGCAAATGCCTCCTGTTTATGCTCCTCTCTCACTATATCAGTGATGTTTTCTCTGGCCACAGGATGTAAAGTAAAAATTTCTCACCCTGATTGACCCCCAGCAGGATTCTCTTTAATCAATTTCTCTGCTTTGTTTTCCTTCATAGCATTCATCATTATTAGTCCACCATACATTTTACTTACTTCTTTATAGCCTTTTCATCACAACCAAATCTTCATTCCCACAAGAGTATGGATTTTGTTTTTGTTTTTGTTTTGTTCACGGTTTTATCCACAGGGATTAAACATACATAGACTAACAAATGGTGGATGCTCAGTGCAACTTGTAGAATAAATTGATAATAAAAACTTTAAATTTTGGAGTGGTATACTGCAAGATAAGCATGAACAACTAATAATTTCACCACTCACTACAATTTCAGTTTAAAAATTAGGAAGAGAAAGGATGTTCTTGAAAGTGGTTGATCAAATAAATGATTTCCTACATTACAACACATAATGCCAGAATAAAGGTCTACTAGAAATGAAAGAATGAAACTCACAGAAGTAGCATGGTAAATAAAAAAGAAACTTTTTTTTCTTGATAAAAAAGGCTGTTTAACTGTCTTCTGGGTGGACGGTGAGAAAAATATGAAGAAAAACTGTAAAATAAAATATGAAATATTTGTTAAGAATAGAAAGTGGGTTGCAGCTCTGAGAGATTATGGAAAATAAAATAATCACAATCATGCATCACTTAATGATGGGGATATGTTCTGAGAAATGTGTCATTAGGCAATTTCATCATTGTGGAAACATGCTGACACTTACACAAACCTAGATGATGTAACCTATGACACACCTAGGCTTTATGGTATAGCCTATTACTCTCAGGCTACAAACCTGTACAGCATGTTACTCTATTGAATACCATATGCAACTAAAGCACAATGTTATTTGTACACCTAAACATAGAAAATATATAGTAAAAAGACCACATTATAATCTTTTGAGATCACCATCATATATGTGATCATTTACCACAACATCATTAGATAGTGAGTGATAGCATTTTCACTTCTTTTTTTAGCTAATTTGTGTAACTTATATAATTACATGTCTCGTTATTTTAAATAATTCCAAAAATAGAAAATACACTAAGTATTATCTGGAGTGATTTTTCCCTGAATTATTTTATCCTACTGAAATTTCAAACATTGTTTTCACATGTATTGTTCCATAAAGAGATCTTTACAACCTACTGAGAAGAGTAAGAATGAAGGAATGATTGTTCTTATTTCACAAGGTCATAAAGTTCAGCTTCAGAGAAAGAGTTCTGCTTACTAAATCAGAGACATACTTTTAAAATTGAGACAAATTTAGCTCATCTGATTTTTAGCCAATGTTTATTCATCCATATCTAACATATGGAAACAAATAAGTCTCACAGAGATCACATGCCTATATGTAATCTATAGTGGTGAGAAATGTCATGATTTCTTTGGATATTTGTAGAATGCTTCACTGAAAAAAAGAGAATAGTTAATAGATGCATTTTCTTTAAAAAAAAAAAAAAAGAGAGAGAGAACAATTTTAGGTTCACAGCAAAATTAAGAGGAAGGTACAGTATTTGCCACATAGCTCTCACCCCTACACATGCATAGCCTCTACCGTTATCAACATCCTCCACCAGAGTGGTGCACTTTTTACAATTTAGGAGCCTACATTGACACATCCTAATCACTCACAGGCCATAGTTTACATGAGGACTCACTCTAAGACTTGTACATTCCATGGGTTTAAATAGATGTGTTAACAACAGGTATCCATCATTGTAATATCATACTGAGTATTTTCACTGCATTAAAATTCTCTGTGTTCTGCTTATTCATCCCTCCCTCCCCTCTGATCCCTGGAAATCACTGTTTTTTGTTTGTTTGTTTGTTTGTTTAGTTTTCACTGTCTACAAATTTTGACTTTTCCAGAATCTCGTATGGTTGCAATTGTACAGTAGATAGCCTTTTTGGATTGGCTTCTTTCACTTAGTATTATGCCTTTATCTTTCTACCATGTTTTTTCACGGCTTGAAAGCTCATTTCTTTTTACTGCCAAAAATAGTCCTTTGCCTAGAGGTACCACAGTTTGTGTTTCTACTCACGTCCTGAAGAACACCTTGGTTGCTTCCAAGTTTTGGCAATTGTAAATAAAGTGACTATAAACATCTGTGTTTAAGTTTGTGTGCACATAAATTTTCAACGTTTTTGGAGAAATACTAAGGATCATGTTTGCTGGGTAGCACAGCATGAGTTGTTTCATTTTGTAAGAAACTGAAAAACTGTTTTGTAGAGTGCCTATACGATTCTATGTTCCCACCAGAAAATGAATGAGTTGCTGTTGCTCTACTTTCTCACAAGTACTTGTTAATGTCATTGTTACAGATTCTGACCATTCTCACTGGTGTATAGGAGTATTTCGTTGTCGTTTTAATTTGTATTTCCCTGATAACATGTAAAGTGAAGCACCTTTTCATGTGCGTATTTGCTATCTATATAGCTTTGGTGAGGTGTTTTTTAAGGTCTTTGGCCCATGTTTTAAAAATTGGATTGTTTGCTGTTTATTGTTGAGTTTTAATAATTCTTTCTATATTTTGGATAATATACCTTTTATCAGATATGCCTTCTGCAAATATTCCCTCCCATACCGTGCCATGTGTTTTCATTTTCTTGAGAGCCCCTTTAGTAGAAGTTTTGAATTTTAATGAAGTCCAGCTCATAAATCTTTTCTTTTATGGTATGTGTCTTTGGTGTTATATGTAAAAAAATCATCCCTATATCAAGCTCATTTAGCTTGTCTACTAGGTTTTCTTCAAAGAGTTATATAGTTTTGCATTTTGTATTAAAGTTCATGGTCCGTTTAGTGTTAATTTTTGTGATAAGTTTAAGGTCTGTGTGTCGATTCATTATTTTGCATGTGGATGTCCTATTTTGCTAGCACTATTGTTGAAAATACTCTTTTCCCCATTCATATATATATATATATATATATATATATATATAGTATTTATAATATGACAAATAAATACTGTGACCACAGATTGGTTAACCTAGATGAAATGAACCAATTCCTTAAAAGACAGAAATTATCGACTATCACACAAGAAGAAATATATGCATATATATAGTATTATATAGTATATATATTATATACTATATAATATATATAATATTCTGATATTAGTGTGTGTATATATAAAAAATATATATATGTTCCTTTCTCAAAGATCATTTCATTCTATTTGTGTGGGTCTAAATGTTACATTAATATATGTGTCTATTTTTTACTAACACTATACTGTCTTTTATTGAGTTTTACTGTAAGTCTGAATTTAAGTAGTGATAGTGCTTCAACTTTTTCTTCAATATTATGTTGGCTATTCTGGATCTTTTGTTCCCCTGTATAAATTTTGGAATCAGTTTGTCAATATCCAAACAATTTATTGCTGAAATTTTGATTGGGATTGTATTAAATTATAGGTCTAGTTGAGAATAACTGGTATCTTGACAGTATTGAGTCTTTCTATCCATGAACAGGAATATCACTAAATTTATGTAGCTTTTCTTTGTTTTCATTCATCAATGTTTTAGTTTTTCTCATATAGCTCTAATACACATTTTGTTACATTTATACATATGTATTTTATGTTTGTGGAGTGCTAATATAATTGGCATTGTCTTTAATTTCAAGTTTCACTTGTTCATTGAGAAGGCAATTAAATTTTACATGTTAATCTTGTATCCTTCAAACTTGCTACAATTACTTATCACTTACAAGGAGTTTTATCTGTCAATTTTTTTTCACATTTTTTGCATAGATGATCACGTCATCTGTGAACAAAGACAGTTTTATTTCTTCCTCTTTAATTAGTGTACCTTTTATCTTCTCTTTTTGTCTATTCCATTAGCTTGTACTTCCAGTATAAAATTTAAAAGCAGTGCTGCTCACTTGACATCCTTACCTTGCTCCTAATCTTAGTGGGAAATCTAGCTTCTCGCCATTGATTATAATGTTAGTGCGAGCTTTTGTTTGTTAGTTTTTGTAGATACTACTATTAAGGTGAGCAACATTTCTTCTATGCTTAGTTACATAAAAGCTTTTATCATGAACACATATATTGTGTTAGATGCCTTTTGCATCTATTCATTTGATTGTGTATTTTTTTCTCCAGCCGATTTTTGTTATGAATTACATTAATTGATGTTTAATGGAAAACTGGCCTTTCAAACCTTGAATAAATTCCAATTGGTCATGATGTGTAATACGTTTTATTCGTTACTTGATTACATTTGCTATTATTTAGTTGTTTTAAAATTCAGACTGTAGAAAATTGTATGATTTTTTTCTTAAATGTTTGTTAGAATTTACCACTGCACCAATTTGGGCCTGATTATTTCTGTTTTGAAATAATATTAATTATTGATTAAATTTTTATAGATATAGACCTATATAGATTATCTATTTCTTCTTGTGTGATAGTTGATAATTTCTGTCTTTTAAGGAATTGGTTCATTTCATCTAGGCTAACCAATCTGTGGTCATAGAAATGTTCACAGTATTTATTTGTCGTATTATAAATGTCCCTAGAAACATCCTGTCTTTCATTTCTGATATTAGTAGTTCATGCCCTCTCTCTTTTTGTCTTAGTTAGCTTGGCTACGTGCTTGTGGGATTTACTGATGCTTTCAAAAAATCAGCTTTGGTTTCATCAATTTTCCCTATTAATTTCCCATTTTCAGCATGATCACTTTCTGCTCTAATTTTTATATTTCATTTCTTCTTCAAACTTTGGATTTAATTTCCTCTTATTTTTCTAACTTCCTAAAGCAGAATCTTAGACAATTGATTTTCGGTCTTTCTTCTTTTCAAATATTTGCATTTAATACTACAAACTTTCCTGTACGGCCTGCTTTCACTGCATTCCACACATTCTGATAAGTTGTGTTTTCATTTTATGTAGTTCAAAATATTTTTAAATTCCTCTTGACTTCTTCTTTGATCTGTGAGTTATTTAACAGTGTGTTGTTTAATCTCCACCTATTCTGGGAGTTCCCATCATCTTTCCGTTACTAATTTATAGTTAGTTATATCATGGTCTGAGAGCAGATATTGTGTGACTTCTATTCTTTTAAAATTGTCAGAGTGTTTTGTGGTTTACAATTTGGTCTATCTTGGTGTATGTTCCTTGTGAATTTGAAAAGAATTTGTGTTGTTGAGTGAAATAGACTGTAGATGTCAATTATATCCAGTTGATTGATGGCATTGTTGAGTTTAACTCTGTCCTTACTAATTTTCTGCCTACTGAATCTGTCCATTTTTGATAGAGGAATGTTGAAGTCTCCAACTATGATAGTGGATTCATCTTTTTCTCCTTGCAGTTGTATTAGCTTTTGCCTCACATAGTTTACTGTGCTGTTTTGGGTGTATATGCATCAACGACTGTTACGTTGTCTTGGAGAACTGACCTATTTGTCATGTAATCCCCTTCTTTATTCCTGACAACTTCCCTTGCTTTGAAGTCAGCTCTGTCTGAAATCAACACAGCTACTCCTGCTTTCTTATACTAGTGTTAGCATGATGTATTTTTTACCATTTATTTACTTTTAATCTATATGTGTCATTACACATAAAGTAGGTTTCTTATAGACAACATGTCTATAATCAAGTTGTCAAAACTACTTATTTAGTGTTTTGTCATTTTAGAAATACTTAAAATATAAGATTAACCTTTGCTTACTTTATTGACAGATCGACAGATTTTGTGCTTGTACCATATTGAAGTTACAGAGCTATATATTTTCTTAGATGATACTCTATCACACATCATTTTTAGAAGACTTCAACATACTCTTAAATAATATGAAAGAGTAATACAATGAAAATAATTTTAAATGTACTTCTATATGGAAATGCTCAGCCTTGTCAAAAACTTTATAGTCAGATGCCTACATTCATACGGGGATCACTTTTAGAATCTCCGTGATACAACAGTAACAAAACAGACTGATTCAATTGTATTATCTCCTCAAATATTGTTGGCAGAATTGTAGCCAGGGATAAAATTTTCTGAAATATTAAACAACACTTACTAAAGACTTTGAAGAATACACTACAATCCTTCCTTGATTTACATAACAGATGCATTCCTGGAAATTTTATTGCATATTAAACTTTGCAAGAGTACTATGTGTTTATATGTGAAGTGGAATTAGCTTATACCTTCAAATAATTTCAAACGGATTTTCCACCTATGTATATCTACAGATATCATCCTTAAAAGCACCACTGATGCAGGAAATATGTCTTTGTGAGGACTGTCCTTAGCATTGTAGGATAGGGAACAGCCTTGTTCCTTCATTGGTAACATTCCCCAATGATTGTGACAATCCCTGTTGTACCACGTTTCCAAAATACTCCCAGGAATCAGTGCCCCTTTTTTTCTGAGACTCACTGATGTAACTCATCTTATTTATTAGACATTATTACTATCATGATTAGTTTTACTTTCAGAGTTATATCCAATTATCACAGGTGAGTCAATCAAACAATCATGTCTATTAAGGCTACTTTATGTAAACTTACTTCCTGTTCTTTGAAATTTTGATAGTTTCAAGCGCTGGAGGTGTGTGGTTATCTTGAAGCTCCAGAATAACTCACCCCACAAAGGTCCACATCTTTATCGAAAGTCAAACATCATGTCACTGTCATTACCAAGTTTAATTGAGGCATGTACATAAAAAAGAGTATAGAAGTACCTAACACTCTAAAGGAGCCACTATTCAATCTTTTAGAACAGAAACTCATGAAACTTTTAGTTCTAGCACCTTAGACATCGATTGTGATTTCATAACACAATACAAACAAATATAAATAACCTTTTGTGGCAGGAGCTCTAAGTAAAGAGTGGAAAATTTACATATCTGGGAAAAAATGAGATAATCAGTCCCCAAATATAAAATTTCAGATTTTCCAAGGTTTGTTTGACTTCATTTTAATTTGTGAAGAGATAGGCTATGGTATATTGGAGGAAGATGTGTGTTCATTAGAACAAGAGATCTATTACTCTTTAAACATGATTGATGTGGACAGTGGGAACACACCCAGGAGTATGCCTTGTAGGCACTTCTCATATCTGTCTACTAGGTCAATGAGTAGAGCACAGAAAAGACGACAGGAAAGAGGAAGAATGTGAAGAGGAAAATGGTAACATATTTTCTTAATGCATATGGCCTCTCTTCACAATCTTGATTAAATTTTTGGCCCCACGCAGTGAGAATATCTGTGTCAAGTTGTGTAACTCTTCCACATTTTTTTCCAAAAATGTCCTCAAATATTCATTATTAAAATATTCTTCCTAAGTGGTGTTTTTCTACTATTAAGGGAAAATATTACATAGATAAGCTTATTATTATGGAGCAAGGAAAACATACTATGAAAAAAAGACAGAGACAAAGCATTTAGGAGAGTAGTTTACTACTAAAGATTGTGTGCAGGAGAATAAAAATGTATCACATATTCAAAGTGTTTTTAGGGTGAAAATTTGCAAATCTGTCTATAGTGGAAAGATAATTTTCTAACCATGATTTTTTACTATTTATTTATTTATTTATTTATTTATTTATTTATTTTTGTGAGACTGAGTTTCTCTGTTGCCCAGGCTGGAGTGCAGAGGCACAATCTTGGCTCACTGCAATCCTTGGCTCCCAGTTTCAGGCAATTCTCCTGCTTCAGCCTCCCTAGTAGCTGGGATTATAGGTGTGAGCCACCGTACCTGGCCTCTACCATAATTTTTAAATCTGCAAAAATTATCACATATTTTGAGGCTTCAGCCTCACAAAAGTAAAGGGAAAATTACTTTGGTTACAGACTGAGTAACTTCACAAAATATGGCTCGAGTTTTAGATATTTGGGTGACCAGAAGCAGATAGGGTGACTTGGTGTTATAATTTTAAAAATTTATCTCAGGGATTAAAGTTTCAAAGTGCTGCCTTTTTAAAACAATCCCTGACTGCTAGATGTAAGATGAATATTAAATTATAATGAAGACAAGAGAAAGTGTCATTGTTGCTTTCGCAATAAAAATAAAAGTAGGGGGCACTTAGCACTGCTGTGTGCCATCTAAGTTATCAACCTATCATAGCACATGCAATTCTCACATTAAATCTATTAATTGTGCTTAGCTTCATTCCCAGTTAAAGATGAGGAAACTGAAGCACCTGTTGGACACCTGATTTGCCTGAAGTTACAGAGTGACTAAAAGCAAATTTTTAAAGCAATTGTATATTTATTTTCCATTTAATCATTTTATTGAAATTGACATATTCTTGTAAGAACATTGTTTAATGAATAAAGGGTTATATTTTATTATGTTTGAAATACAAATATCTATAACTGTAGAATCTATATCTTGTATTAGTACCTCAGCAAGATAATGGGCTGTATATTACTGATAAGAACTAACAAAATAAACTTCCCAACATAAGATAAAATATAAATAAGTCAACACAATACACACATGCAGAGACAGAGAGAGACACGGATATGTGCACGGAGAACTTTATGTTGAAAGCTATAATATGTTAATCAAATAAGAGAAACTTTCAGTAAATGAAGGCACATTATGTTCATGCAGAGGAAGATTTAGAACCTTAAATATGTTATTTCTGCTCCCAGAAAATAATCTATAAAATCAATGCTCTTCTATTGAATTTATGAAAAGCTTTTATCATAAATTTTGACAAAGTGATTCAGAAGTTTATATAGATGGAAAATAACAAGAATAGCTAAGCAATCCTGAAGAAGAAGAGGTTGCATGGATTTGTGCAATCAAATATGAGAATGTATTATAAGTTCTTGTAAAATATTTGCAGGCTATTTGTGCTGGAGTAGGAATATAGACTGATGATAGAGCAGAGTAGAAAGTCCAGAAACAGATTTTCACATATTCACAAATCTGACATGTTAGCTATGAAAGTAACATTGAAAAAAATAATGGGATATAAAGAATATTCAAAAGCTGGTACTTAAAAAACTGTTTTTCATGTGACAGATAAGTTAAATTGGATCATTACTTCATATCACACACAAAAATCAATTACATATAGCTTAAGGGGTTAAATGTGAAAGACAATTCCTTGAAACTTTTAGAGGAAAATATAGAATATAATTATGAAATTAAAAGATAAAGTATTTTTGAAATAAAGCATAGAAAATTTAAACCATACATAAGCATATTAATAAATTTAATTATAATACAATTTTGAGAACTTTCAGTTTTCTGTGGAAAAAAATGCTATTCATAAATTGAAGGAAGAAATTTAAAACACATATAGCTTACAAAGAATTTTTATTCAAAAAGTTATTGGTTGGGTACAGTGGTTCACGCCTGTAATCCCAGCACTTTGAGAGGCTGAGGTTGGAGAATCACTTGAGCCCAGGAATTAGAGACCAGCCTGGGCAACATAGCAAGACCCTGTCACTGCAAAAAATAAAATAAAATAAAATAAAATAAAAAAACAGTTAGGTGTGGTGGTGCACACCTGTAGTCACAACTACTTGGGAGTCTGAGGTGGGAGGATCCCTTGGGCCCAGGAGTTGAAGGCTGCAATGAGCTATGATCCTGCCATTACATTCCAGCCTATGCAATACAGTGAGATTCTGTCTCTTAAAAAAAATTAAAACTTATGAAAAGTTGCTACAAATCAAAAGGTATGTAGAGAAATTAAATGAATATAATTTCAAAAAGGAGTAATTATGAAAGATGAATTAAGAGAAAACATCCATTCTTGAAGAAAACCGGGTATCTGAGACATCAATGCCTAGTAGAAGTGAATAGAGAAACTCAGTGTGTTGTGCATGATCACACCCCAAATCATTACTGGGCACACATTGAAACCATCATCTTATCATATTAAAAGACCAGGAGTTTCTTGTCCTCAGAATAAGGTCACCCTTTTAATGGCCTACCTGCCTCTACGTCTCTTTGTCTGATAATCACCACTTCTCCAAAAAATCTTCTGTGAGAATATCTCATCAAGCTTTTCTCCCAACTTTTGTCATTTCCCAAAAGAAACCTGGATGTCACAGGTTATTTCTTATCTCTTTAATTTCCTTAAAGCTCTATATAATTCCTCTTTTAAGCATAATTTCTACCACTCTCCAACACTTAAAAACTTTCCCTTGTCCTTGGAACATACAGTATGTTATCAATACACTTACTTATGTCCTCAACCCCTTCTCTGATCATTCTCTTCTCCTCCTTTTAAGTAAGCCTGAATCTCCTGTGGGATCTCATATGCTCTCCCTATAAGTTCTCTTATATGGTTGGTGTTTGCGTTCTCAGATCAGTGGATCTAATAAGTCCAGATAATCATTTTTTTCTTCTTGTCCTTATTACTATTTTCAAACCACTTTTATTATTTCCCACATAAATCACCCAGTTTTGAATCTCATATCAAAGACTCACTTCCTAGACAACCTGTGAAATAGTAAAAAGTATTGGCAAACCATATATTTGATAAAGGGTTAACATCCAGAGTATATAAGGAACTCAATTCAATAGCAAAAATCCAACCAAACTGATTTAAAATGGGCAAAGGACTTGGGTGGATATTTCCCGAAAGAAGACATACAAATAAGAAACAGGCATATGAAAACATGCTTAGCATCACTAATCATCAGGGAAATGCACAGTTAAATTATAATGAGATACTACCTCACATCTGTCTACAATGAGATAGTACATCACACCTGTCCACAATATTACCACACACCTGTTAGAACGACGATCATCAAAATGATGAAAGATAACAAGTGTTGGCAAAAATGTAGAGAAAAGGGAATCTTTGTATACTGTTTGTGGAAATGTAGTTGGGCCAGCTTAAGAAAAATCTTACGAAAAACCAGTATAAAGTTTCCTCAAAAACGTAAAAGTAGAACTACCATATGAAGCAGCTATCCTATTATTGGGTATATATTCAAAGGTAATGAAATCAGTATCTCAAAGAGGTAGCTGTACTCCCATGTTCAATGCAGCATTATTCACAATAGCCAAGATATGGAATCAATCTATCCATCAATGGATGAATGGATAAGGAAAACGCACTATATACACAATTAAAAACAATGCAGCGTTTGAAAGAGAAGCAAATTCTTCCATTTGAAACTACATGGATGAAATTGAAATGCATTATGTTGAGTCAGGCACAGAAAGGAAAATACTGTATTATCTTATATGAGGAATCTAAAAAACTCAAACTCTCTAGAAGCTGTAGTCAAACTCTAAACTTTACAGAAGTAGAGAGTAGAATGGTGATTACCAGGGGCTGGGTGGGGAGCTTTGAGGGGGACGTTGGTCAAAAGAAACAAAACTTGAGTTAGATAGGAGGAACACATTCAAGAGATATATTGTACAACATGGTAACATGGTGACTATAGTTAACAACAACATACTGTATTCTTGAAAAGTGTTAAGAGAATCGAATTCAAAAGGTCACATTCTCCACACCTTCTCAAACACTTCTTTGGTCACACCTTGGTCTTTGTAACTACAATAATGGTATCCATTCTATTACCCCAATTTCACAATACCCATGACCTCCATTTCCAATCTTTCCAGCTCACTTTGTTTAATACTATGACTCTGAAAGTAGTTTAGAACCCCACAAATATTTCATCTTACTACCTTTTTCATACCTATTCACTTTCCCCTTATGATCACTTGCCTTTTTTCCTCAGCTTTAAATCACTAGTGTATCTTTATCGTCATTTTATTTCATATACATTCAACTCTTCATTTCTTCCCTTGCTTCCTACACTTACATGATAAAAATCACGATTATATTTAATTCTAACTCTGTACTTATTGCACATTATCACCTATAAAATTAAATATGGCTGGAGCAAAACAGAGCTACACATTTTAAAGTTGTGTGGCCTGGTAATGATACTGTATTTGTCTTATCCATTTATTCTCTTACACTTATAATTTTTCCTATCTTTTTTTTCCTTCAAATTTCCAAATATTCTTCCAACAATCACTCTCTGGAGATAATTTTACTTCTGAGTTTACTAAGAAAATAGAATTAAACATAATTTTCATTAGTTTCTACCACCATATTTATCTACCCACCTACATCCAACTTATTTACTCTGCCTTTTTTTCCTATTAACATTAATTGTCCAGTTTCCTAAAAGTGAAATGGTTGTGAGGGGAAATCATTTCACTTTTTTGCTAAATCCTACCCATCAGTCTCCTGAATCAATTCTTCTTTCTCTACTCAATGATTCCTATGAGCATACAAACATGCTGTAATGTCTCTCACATTCAGTGAGACTATGGCAGCAATCATCCGTACTATTCAGAAATTTCCTCTTGAAAAACAGAAAATAACAGAGAACACCATACAACTGTCAACTTCACAGAGCCCACAAACTTTACATCATAAGGAGGCTCCCTAGGAAATACACTGTATTTTTTTTATTATACTTTAAGTTCTAGGATACATGTGCACAACATGCAGGTTTGTTACATATGAATACATCTGCCATGTTGGTGTGCTGCACTCATTAACTCGTCATTTACTTTAGGTATATCTCCTAATTATATCCCTCCCCCCTCCCCACTCCCCACAATAGGACCCGGTGTGTGATGTTCCCCTTCCTGTGTCCAAGTGATCTCATTGTTTAATTCCCACCTATGAGTGAGAACATGCGGTATTTGGTTTTCTGTTCTTGTGATAGTTTGCTGAGAATGATGGTTTCCAGCTGCATCCATGTCCCTACAAAGGACACAAACTCATCCTTTTTTATGGCTGCATAGTATTCCATGGTGTATATGTGCCACATTTTCTTAATCCAGTCTGTCATTGATGGACATTTGGGTTGATTCCAGGTCTTTGCTATTGTGAATAATGCTGCAATAAACATATGTGTGCATGTGTCTTTATAGCAGCATGACTTATAATCCTTTGGGTATATACCCAGTAATGGGATGGGTGGGTCAAATGGCATTTCTAGTTCTAGATCCTTGAGGAATCGCCATACTGTTTTCCACAATGGTTGAACTAGTTTACAGTCCCACCAACAGTGTAAAAGTGTTCCTATTTCTCCACATCATCTCCAGCACCTGTTGTTTCCTGATTTTTTAATGATTGCCATTCTAATTGGTGTGAGATGGTATCTCATTGTGGTTTTGATTTGCATTTCTCTGATGGCAAATGATGATGAGCATTTTTTCATGTGTCTGTTGGCTGTATGCATGTCTTCTTTTGAGAACTGTCTGTTCATATCCTTTGCTACTTTTTGATGGGGTTGTTTGTTTTTTTTCTTGTAAATTTGATTCTGTAAGACAGAGATTGGTCTATTATCAGGAGATTTATTGGAGAATGTTCTCAGAATAAACACTTTTAAGGAGTAAATAGCAGTATTGGGTAGAAAGAGAAATTAAAGAGTCATATAGTTACAACAAACCTTAGTTACTGTAAAAGATTATGACAGAGGTCACATGTCTGGAGTTAGGATGACCCTTCAGGGTTATTCCAAGTCAAGGTGAGCCATTTGGGTATCTGTGTCGCCATGTTGCCCAGAAACTGGATTCAGGCTGTCCTTGGAAAGAGGCACAACCCTCAGTGAGCCAGGTCCCTTTAGCTGAGGACAATTCCTGAAGAGGAACTCAGCAGTGCCTGGCAGAATGTGCCCCTCCTTTCTAAAAAGATATCTGAGTGGTACGCCCACAGTAAATAGCTACATTATATTTTCAGAACAAATAAAAAGCAGGAAATTGAAAATATCAAATTGTGTGTAAACCTCCCTAAGGTAGAGATAAATAAGAAACCCATGTGGGTGATACCTGACTCCCCTCTCTTTCATATCCCCAATCTAAAGTGTATCCACCTCTTACCATCTCCTCCACTCAAGCTAGCATCCAAGTAATTAATATTCAAAATTATCTAAAATACAGTAACCGCCTCTTCACTGGTCTCTGTACTATCATCCTTTCCCCACGTTATTCAATTCTTACTACAGGAAATTAAGTGATCTTATTAAACATAAATTATCTTTGCATCACCTCCAAATTAAGAACCTTCTATCTCATTCAAAATAAAAGATAAAGGCCTTCCATGGACCTGTAAGACCCCCTGTATGATATGGTCCTGAATATTGTGGCCCCTCGTGATCAGACATCCTCCTTGTCCCCAGGTCCTACCAACCTGGTTTTCTTACTGTTCCTAGGACAGTCCAGACATTGTTTTGCTTCAAAGCATTTGCAAATGACGTATCCCTTTTTTGTATGTCTTCCTTATGTAACAGCATCACTCACTTCCATATCTCCTTCTGATCTTTATTCTATTCACCTTCTCAGTGAGTCCTTCCCTAACTACTTGATTTCAATTTGTTGTATCTTGATACCACTTAATATTACATATTTACTTAAATTTCTTGTTTATTGCCTGCTTTCTCCAACTAAAATGGTAGCTAGAAATCATTCTTAATTATTGTCTAACTTTTAGAGTAGACATCCAATCCAAAAATCTAAATTTTGCATCTGCTACCAAAATATATCTTGAATCTTCTTGCCTTATCCACTTGTGCCAGTGTGGTCCCAGCCACCATCACCTCATCACCTTTTGCTTTGAATGCTGCATTCTTCTAACTGCATTTGGTATTTTCACACCCCTTCCCCAACCCTTCTGTTTTCTCCTCACAGGACAGCCAGAGTGATACTTTGAAAATATAATTAAGGCCACATCACATCCCTGAAAAAAAAAAAAAGCTATAATACTGACAACAAAATATAAATTTCTTAACATGGCCTACAAGACTCTAACCTCATATCTTATCACCTTCTCTCCACTCATTTCACTAGAATAAAAAATCTATAATGAAGGAAAGTTATTTTTGTCTCTTCTGTTTACTTCTATAATACTAGTACCTAAAAAGGTATCTAGCTTATGGCAAGAACTTAACAAATAATTGTTGCATTCAGTTCTCATCATGCATATATTATTTTTCATTCTCGTGTTGCAAATTGTATTTCCAATACTGGCTTCAGCACAGGAACAGAAAACTAAACACCACATGTTCTCACTCATAAGTGGGAGGTGTAACAATGAGAATACATGGATACAGGGAGAGGAACATCACATACCAGGGCCTGTCGAGAGGTGGGGGACAAGGGGAGGGATAGCATCAGGACAAATACCTAATGCATGCCGGGCTTAAAACCTAGATGACGGGTTGATGAGTGTAGCAAACCACCATGGCACATGTATACCTACGTAACAAACCTGCATGTTCAGCACATGTATCCCAGAACTGGAAGTTTAAAAAAATTCTAATTTCATTTATTTTTTCATAAGGTGACTTGACATTTCTCCCAATCAAAAGGTAAAATCTGTTTTCTTGCCTTAAAATCTGGATAAAATTATGACTAGAGCAGAAATTATGCTGTGTGATCTCCAAGGCTAGTCATTAAAAGCAATGCAATATTTTCCTAATTGTCTTAAAACATTCACTCTTAAAACTAGGCAATCAAACTGCAAGGAAACGGACATAGTGCATGAGAAAACCCACATATTGAAGAACGGACACCTGGCCCTTGACCCTAGTTGAGTTCTCATATGTGAGTGAGTCATCTTGAACATAAACGCTCTAGCCCTTAATTAGCCATCACAATTAATTCCTCATAAAGTAGAGATAAGTCATCCCCACTAAATGTTTTCTAAATTAAAGATGTGTGAGCAAAATAAGTGATTGTTATTTTTTAGACCACTAAGATTTGGGGAAGTTCATTACATGCCATCAGTAACTAGGACACTTCAGTACATTCTACTTTCAATTCCTACTTACTCTCAGGTCTTTTTACTTGCAGTTTCCTCTACCTAGAACTTTTTTCACTTACAATTCCCTTGTCTTGTGTCCTTATGAGACAAATGAGGACACAAGGTAGTCGAGTCTCTCTGTTCATATGGCACCTTCCTTTTCCTCAAATGTTTGGGTTTAGCTGCAGTAATAACAATCAAACCAACAATCTCCAATAGCAGTTACAAAATTAAATGTTTTTGTTTTTGTTTTATCATATACACAGACGTCTGAGATACTTAGGTTTTGCATTTGTGCAATGCTTCAGAGATGTTATGGAAGATCTCTCTTTGTTGTTTTTTGTTTCTGTTTGTAATTATTTTTCCACTGTCAGTTACATATCGAAGGTAGGGATAAAGAATGAAATGCCTCATGTCAGCTCCATAGCTACCATTAAATTATTATTCAGATGTGCCATACAATAAAGTCTACTTTTAATTAATTCATAAAAATTTCTCATAACTTTGCCCTTAACTGCAATGGAAAAAAAATATTTTAAATAAGAGTATAAATATCTTACTCATAATTTTATAGATTCTATATTAAATAGCATTTTATATATATTGGGTTGAATAAAATATATTATTAAAAATAATTTTACCTGTTTTAATACTTTTTTAATGTGGCTACTAGAAAATTTTAAATTTTAAATATATGGTTCACATTGTATTTTATGGAACAATGTTGTTCTAAATGGATCAATCATCAACATACAAATTTCATACTGAGGAACAACACAATGTAACTGAAAATCACACATTTGGGAAACAGACCACAGATAGGTTTGCAATTATTAGGAATATGGACTTGAGCTCATAATTTTTTCACTAAGGTTTAGATTATGTACTTGTAAATTAGTAAAAGAAATATTAGCCTTGCGAAATTGTCAAGAATAATCCATTGTTTCTAATAAGCTTAATACACTGTTGGTACTTCAAAAAATGCTTTTTCAATAGGATGGTTTCTCACAGCACTAATTTTAGTAAGTATTACGGTATTTATTCTGTGTAGTACACTTAGATTGGCACAAGGATATGGCAAAGGTTAACAAAAAAACGACCTAAGAGGACCTTGTAGAATAATAGAGAATATATATAATAAGAATCTGAAATGAAATGGAAAGGGATTATAGTGATTAAAAGCAGGTGTGTTATTATCATTTATATGGAAAAAATAAATTACTAATTTCAGTGGCAGGGGTTAGGTAAAGAAGACATCACATGAGAGAGGTCACAAAGGATAATGTCAACAGTTGATAAATCAGGGATCAGAATGTAAACTATAATTTATTGACATTTATTACTATCTTTACTTGCATTACTTCTTTTGATCTTTACAACCTCTTATGAAATTGTTATTATTCTGATTTCTATAGTAAAGGTAAAGATATGAACAATTGAGAAGTAAAAAAACTTGTTCAGTGTCACCATGGCATAGCATATCAGTGGAAGGCACAGGACCTGTGGAGAGTTGGGGGCACACTTAGAAAAAAATAAAGATCTAGAACTAACACAATCATTGACTGAAGATGTCGGGACCAGAAAGGTATGTTGGCTTGAATGGATAGTCATGCTCAGAGGTTTTTTCTTTGTTTATTAGGTAAAGGATCATCTTTAGTGGGTTTCAGAGAAGGAATGTTATGAATATTTAAGAGGATATATTGGAAAGGCCTGAAGTTTATAGGAGAAAATAGGAGTTATGTTAGGTCTGTGATTCATATGTGGGGGCAATTCTCTCCCCTCATCCAAGGAGACATGCGGTAACGTCTGGGAACATTTGTGGTTGCCACATCTAGGGGTGGGATGCTACGGGCATGTAGTAAATAGGGGTCAGGGATGCTGAAATAATGTGCTGCATATATTAAACAGATCCTCTACAGAAAACAAATCATCTGGCTAGAAATGTCATTAGTTCTGAGTGTGAGAAAAACCTTGTATTATGAAACTGGTGTCCCCAAGTATGTGCTCACTTAGCACTCATAACTTTTGAATTATATTGAAAACACTTTTATAATTACTTTTGTACTTACTCTCTCACAAAAGACCGCATAAAAGTACAAGTACTTTTTTTCATCTCAATGTCTCTAGTGCCTTGCACAGCTCCTACCACACAGTAAATAATTAATAGATGATTGCTGATTTGAATTGAATTAAGGTAATGAGAACCTAAACTAGGACAGTAGAACTGGGAATAAAAAAGAAGAGATTTGATATGAAAGAGCTGATACGATTTGGCAATTGACACGGATGATAAAGGAGCGTTTTGCATCAAAAACATTTTGACACAGCAAGCAGGCAGGGAATAAATTCAACTTTGAAAATGTTTTATTTAGTTGCTGGGAGAATAAGGCTGCTTAACAGGCAGTAACAAATTTAAGTCTCAAGTGTATAGGAATATTCTGAGAAATCAATGCAAAGTGCTGCATTTTATATAAGTATGAAGCTATGGTAAGGTGTGAAATTGTCTAGTGAGATAGCACAGAGTAAAAAAGAATATCAGCTGAAGGCAAACCGCTGGGAATTCCTATACTGAACTTAAGATGTGACTGGCAGAGGCATAGCAAGGAGAATCTTAAGAATAACAGTCAGAAAAAATAAAAAGAAAATAAGAGTGCTATAATATATAGCTGCAGAAAAATCAAGTATGATAAAGATTTAGAAAAGATCATTACATTAAGCAATTAACTCTAATCCCACAAACTTTTTAAGTGCATAAAAATTATTAAGTGATCAGTATGAGTCTTCCCCTTTTTGTTATTTAGTTTTATGCAAAAAGGATCACAGTCTACAGTCTATTTTAAAATGGATCAAAATCATGACATTTGAGTAACTACACTTCTTCCTAAAACACATAACAATAAATCTGTCAACTAGAGTCAGTTTATTTCCTTTTCAGTTCTAGTCAGTTTATTTCCTATTATCAACAATCGCAAATACATTGGGAAATGCTGACCTACATAAAGGCTTACACTAAAAGTTCAAGTTTTCTTTTCTTATGTCAGAATAAACAGTTCAGTGACTGTTTTTTAATATATTTAATTTTAGCAAACATACACAAAATGAAAAAATGCACACACCGTACTTAAATAGGTCCATGGCTTTTCCAAAGTAAATATTCCTGTGCAACCAGTGCACCTTAAAGAAACAGAACATAATCAGCATTCATGAAGGCCCCTTGGATTTTGTGCAGTAAGTATCCTGCCAGGAATAACCTTTATCCTTATTTCTCACACCATAGATATATTTACCTATTTTGAAATTTATGTACATGGAATTATGAAATGTGAACGCTTTCGTGTCTAGCTTCTTTAGTTTAACATTAGGTTTGAAATTTATCTGCTGCATGTGTCTCCAGTTTGGGGAAATGAGCATTTGTGTATATGTATTTTGGTCAACCCATATAGGCATTGCTTTAAGATACATAGCCAGAAGTAGATTTGATAGCTTTAATAGAGACCCAGACCACCAGTTTTCCAGAGAGATATTATCAGTGTAAACACTCACCAGCTGTGCAAAATAGTGCTGGTTGCTGTACAACCTTACCTGTTTGTTTTCCTTTTTAATTGCAAGCATTCTGGTGGCTGTGTAGCAGTGTCACATTGTGGTTTGAATACGCATTTCTTTCCTAACTAATAAAGTTCAGTACATTTTCAAAGATATGATGAGCATCTTAATATATTATTTTGTGGAGTGCCCACTTAATCTTTTGCCTGCTTTTTCTATTTATTAACTAAATGTTTATTAATTATTATGACATATATTCTATATTCAAAGATTTTGTTACTAATGTGTACTGCAAATGCCTCATCCACACTATGTATTTAGCCTTTTCACTCATTTAATTAGATCTTTTCATGGAAACATATTATTAATTCTGATCTAGTCCATTTTTTTTTTCTTTATGATGACTTGGAATTTTACCTAAGTATAGCCGGGGGTTGAAGGGGTAAGAGAAATTTAGGAATTTTTGCCTACTGCAACTTAAGAAAGTCGTCTTGTTTTTTCTTCTAAAAGCTTTATTGGTTTACCTTTTATGTTTATTTCTGAAATACTGGAATTGATTTTTGTGTTAGGTTTGAAGTTCAGGTCTGTGTGTGTGTGTGTGTGTGCGCGCATGTGTGTGTGTATACATATATTCTACATTTTAATATCCAATTAACCTAGTACCTTTGGTAAAGACAATTTTTATCAATTGTGTTATGTTGTTACCTGTTTCATAAACCAGATGATCATACATGTATGGATCTTTTTCTGTACTCTCTACTCTGTGTCATTGATAAATATGTCTATCCTTAGAGTAGTATCACACTTTCTTAATTTCTTTGTTATATACATATATATACACTGATATATGCCCATATGCTATAGATATATTGTTCCTTGTATGTGTGCAATATATACATATTATATATAATATGGTAATGTATATATACACATATGGATTATATGTGTATATATGGTAATGTGTACATATATACACAAATGTATGTATATGTATATACATAGATAGATGAAAATATATATTCTTTTAGTTTATTTCTTCTTCTTCAAGACTTCCCTAAATTTACTAAGTCATTTGGTTTCATATAATTTTTTATAAGAAGATACTGATTTACACACAGATCCCCAACTTTTGGGCATTTCATTGATTTTGTGTTATAACATAGATCAATTGGGGGGAAACTGACATAATTATATTTTTATTCAAATTCATGAATGTAAATTATTTCTGTATTTTAGGTCTTCTTTAATGCAGATATGAATATATATATATATATGCACGTGTGTGTACACACATACATGAATTGGCTTTTAGTAACAAGATCTTGCACATCTTTCATTAGAGTTAATCCTAGAAATTTAATTTTTTATTCTACAGCAAATGTTATCTTTTCACACTTTTAAAATATTTTGCTCATTTATAAAAATTAAATTGATATTATGTATTGAATTACATCCAGCAATATTACTAAATTTAATTACTAACTCTAATAATTTGTCCAAACATTTCTGTGTTTAATAAGAGATCTCTTCCTCTCCCAACAGATGACAAAATTGATATGAGGTAGGTGCTTCACACTGAGAATGACCTGAAGAATATCAGTCTGTACATTTTATTTTACTTCATCATCCACTTTTTCAAGGAAGTTAGGTAGAAGAGATGGATAGAGAAGTAGTCCTCATCTAGATTAGAAATGAATTGTTGAAATAGGTAACCATAAGCTTGAGAGACTGGGCATAAAGCAAGCTAATGCTTTTAGATTTCTATGTGATCCTTCTCTACCACTTTTGCAAAATTACAAAGAAATGTTTTCTGTTTCATCAACTACTTTTACTTCTAAATAACTCTTTAATATTGATTCTTTTCTTTTTTATTAATGAGTGAAATAATTAAGTAACCACCATGTGCTTTGCACCTGGGATATTTATGCTATAATTTCGCTGTGATTTTCTTCAACCATTATCATTGTTACTGCCAGACTAAATTTTCTATAACTTAAGGAATCCTCTCCAAATTTGTCTCTCATTTCTTACCTGTTTTTTTTTTCTTTAACTAGGTTTTGATAAATTATTTATGCCACAAAATTTGAGAGAGCATTATATGTTTTAGATATGGGGCTGACCTCATTAGAGTTATTTGCCCTGTAACAGGCTGGCCATAAAAATTTACCTCTTAAAAGTATCACCAAAGTTCATCTCCAATTGTACATATTTCCCGTAGATCAAGAACTGCCTCTTACTGTGGATCAGGGTCTTGGTAAGACCTTGTTAGTGAGAGAAAAGTGGGTTATCCCTCAGCATGTTGGAGCTGGGATCTGCTGTTCTACTTTGTGAAAAGTTAGAGAAAATAGTTTTGAGGAAGAGACTGTACTCTGAAAATGATATTCCCTATTATCTACTCAGCTAAAAAAAAAGTGAGAAAAAATATATTTGTGGCTATTCCTTATTATTACAGATAGAACCCAAAATGTTAAAAAAGAAATCTCTGAGAATAAATATAATAAACAGTTGTCATAATAAACCAAGATAATAAAATCAAATATGTGGATAGTCTGCATATCCCACCTGGCTTTATAATAGTGCATAAAACACTAAAACGCCCAGAGACATTAAGTAGACAAGGGAATGGAACCCCCGATGGTATTATTAATGATAGAAATAGTAGAGGCAACTTTATTTGTTCAATTTTTAGTTAAGAGCATACAGTTTATTTGAGTCCCTCAAATATCCTTGTGATACTAGTAAGCAATTTAAAGTAGAAAGAAACTGAAGCAAAGAAAGGCTTAATGATTTGCTCCAATCCTTTTAACTTGCCTCAGGACTGAAAGATTGGATGTGATAGCTGACAGTAACAGCAGATGATAGCATAGATAGCAGTTTACAGAACACCCAGTAATAAATAATCATATTATGATTGTAGAATACAAGCCAAAACCTGATGAGTCACTACATTGTACACCACATAATGAAGAAATTAAGACTAATCTGTAAAACTGGCTGGAAAAAACTCAAATTACAGTATTACTTGTGTTTCAAGGGCAGGAAAATGCTATGTCATTGTGTTTAAACTCCAAGAAATAGTGAGAGCAGAGAGAGAAAATAAATGGACACAACCATATGACCATTTAACATTAATGATATTAACTCAACAGTAAGTTTTTAGTCTCTCCACGTGCCCAGAATAATAGTACATACAGGAAGTACAGAGATAAGACCCGGGCTCTTCTCTGAAGAGGCACTGCAAGAGACAAATTATTTTGTCTATTGAATGAGACAAATATTTTAAAATCAAATTATACAATGTTCTGTGAAAGTTTAAATAGCAAAAATAAAAATAAGAGGAAAGGTATATGCTAAATTCGTCCAATAATTCTAGTAGGCTGAATAATAGCCCTCAAAGATACTAGCTTCTAATCCCCGAAAAAAATGTGTTTTCTCTTTTTTTCTTTTTCTTTTTCTTATTTTTATTTTTTTTAGAAATGGAGTCTCGCTCTGTCACCCAGGCTAGAATGAAGTGGTGCGATCTCAGCTCACTGCAAGCTCTGCCTTCCAGGTTCACGCCATCCTCCTGCTTCAGCCTCCCGAGCAACTGGGACTACAGGCGCCCGCCACCTCGCCCGGCTAATTTTTTTTTTTTTTTTTTTTTTTTTTTTTAATAGAGACGAGGTTTCACCATGTTAGCCAGGATGGAAAAAAAGTTCTTTGCAGAAGTGACTGTTAATGATCATGGGATGGAAATATACTGATTTATAGTCCCTAAATGCAATCACAACTATTCTTAGAGCCTCAGAGACAAATTATGCATGAAAGAAGAGGAGGCAATATGACCACAAAGGCAGACATGAGAGTCTTCAGGCCACAGAACAAAGAATGCTGAAGCTACCAGAAGGAAGTAGGAAGAAACAAAGAGTTTAGAGCTTCCTGTAGGAGCATGGGCCTGTTCCCACCTTGATTTTGTCCCAGTAAAACTGATTTTGGACTTCTGGCTTCCAGAACTGTGAGATATTAAATTTCTGATGTCTTAAGCCACCATGTTTGTGGGGGTTTTGTTTGTTTGTTTTGTTTTGTTTTGTTTTGTTTTGTTTTGGCTGTTTGTTTGTTTGTTTTTACAGTAGCCACAGAAACTTAATAACATACATACCAAGAATAAGGAAGCTCAATCTCAAAAATCTGTGTAAACAACTTTAGAGGGAAATTGTTGCTCTTGGCTTTGATATATCTATTTGTCTTTTTGGAGTTGTCAACTCAGCTTTAGTCATGGAATCTTCTGATTCCCTCTGGATACTTAGATATGTACAACCCAAATGGAGCAAATACCAACATATATGTTGTCTTTTCCTATTTCCATCATGTAGGCATAAGATCTGAGAAACACTTCATGGAAGGACTGGGATTTGAAGAATGAATTCAGTAAAAATTAAAAGAGAAAAAAATTCTAGGCAAGTAAAACGGCATGAGCAAAAGAACAGAAAAGACGAAGGTTCTGTTTATATCATTGATGGACTTGGTTGAAGACATAAAACAATATTTAAACAGTTTGAAAGGTCTATATGGAATTGGGGACATAACTAAATGATAGAGTGACTAAAGCCAAATTGGGAAATAATGTGGAATTGTGATGATGTCTTATTAATGAATTTGTTCTAGGGACTTAGAGTTGATGATTTAAGTATAGGTGAGATGACCAACCTTAGCTCTAATTCTGTGAGCATACTGTTTGTGTCTTCCCCAATAAGACCTTAACCATGTTTGAAACTCTGATTGCCTGAGTGTTTCTGCTAACAGGATGTACCTTGTACAGTTGCTATCGCTTATAGCTGACCTCAACTAGAGAAGGATGTCCCAGGTTCTTTACTTCTTGGGTGAGATATCTCCGAGGAGTTTTCTGCACTGACTCCCAGAATCCTCAACAGGTTCAAGTTCCAGTTTCCCCAGTGGCACCTTGTCAGATCATAGAACTTACTATCTGAATTGCTTTCTCTGTCTCTTCCTAGTTCTCCGACCCGTGATACCGAGGATCACCTATCATCTCCAAGTAGCCTACCTGTTCTCTAACCCTGTCTCAAGAACTGAATCAGCAAAGGCCAAACTAAGATCATTTTTTTAAAACTTTATTTTTCTATCACACTGTCCAATAATTAATTTTCACAGAGTGGGAAGTCTACGTAATTTTGCGTTAACTATAAAGTTTTTGAATAAAATACGATTGACCAATTTAGGTTTGATTTTCTGATAGACAGTGAATAATAGTAGCAGATTATCTGTTGTGTATCTGTAATTAGATTTAACTGAATGCTTTGTATTTTTATTGCTAAATCTGGCAGCCTTAGGAAATGATAAGTAATAGGTTTATTTGGAAAGACCTTGCATATCAGGAAAAGAAAGAATCTAACCTGAAGCTAACTCTTTGTGCAGGAAACTTTATTAAAAACTAGGTTTTTAACAGCAGTTTTTAATGTGTTTTCATTGTGTGCAGCTTAGTGTAATTTGACAAAGAGTACAACTTGCAATAATTTCTCTTTTAGAGAAACCATAGTTATGTTCTCAATTTTTTAATTATTCAATTATTTCAATCAATTTCTGACAAGTGTCAGAAAGATGCTCAAATTCGTTCATATAAAAAGCATATTGTCTAAATCTTGAAACTCTTTGTATGGTTTTATTTTCCATCTTAGATAAGCTCATAAGCATAGAAACAGACTCATCCGCTTTTTTTTTTTTCTTTTTTAAATGTGTTCTTTTTCTCTTCCACACTCCATATGGTTCTTTTCTGCTTTTGTCCTTCTCACCAGCAAGTTTAAAATTATACAGTATTTAATAGAAGTAGCTATTTTCTCCATGAAAATTAGTTTTATTTATTTGCTTCATCTAAGACATGTTGCTGTGTATTATGTTCACTGTTATCGTCACCTGGATCCATTCCAGAGTGAAAGTGATGTTTGCAATGGTTTTAGAAGCAGCATTTTAAAGCTTCAAGTTAATTTTAAGAGCCATTAAACACATTAAAATAAAATACTTCAAGCATTTACCTTTGCCATTCTCTGACGTCCCCACTCATCATCTGCATATTTCCTTTATGTAAAGTAGTAAAATTACTTCAAAATATACCTACGGAATTATTCTCAGGTATTCTGTGTTGATTGGTGTGTTTCTTCCCAAAATTTCCATATCACTTAAGAATCATAACATAATCATCTCTGACATACAGCTTTCTTTTTTCATGTAGCTTTGTGTGCCTGCATTATGACTTCTGAACAAATTATATGCTTCTTAAGAGAAGATGTATAGTTTCGCTTTATTTTATCTTTCTTTGGCCAAAGAATATTTCCTCCTCTGTGTGAAGTTTCCATTCATATACCGAAAATAGCATGTCACACTGTTGTAATTTTTGGTTGCTTGCCCAATTCCACAGCAATGCTAAGCCCCCTAGTTTGCTTTATGAAGGTAGAAACTATGTGTTAGTCTAGTGAATGGATAAATAAACATATTTGTAAACTCATGAAAATACATCAAAACATTACTTATAAACTTTCAAAATATTTTCTATTTTTAATTTTTACGGTTGTATTTACATAATGCTAGCTTATTTTTCTGTTGTGAAGATGGCTTATTGCAGTTATCTCAGCTGCACTTGTAAAATAAGGACATTGTCATTCAATTTATTTTCTAATCAAGCAGAGCTTTCCCACATTTTGTGTCACATTATAGGAAATTTATGCTGTCTTGCTAGTTTTAAAGTTCTCTTTCCTCATTTATCCCCAACTTTAAATAGCTTTCAATCCCTGGTCTCACTTCCCACATTCTTCATTAAAAGAATCTCTTACTTCAAACAACACTAGTGTCCCATAAGATTTCTGCATAAATCAAAATAGGTCTTCATGAATATCCAAATTCCACTTTAGGGAATGATGTTTTTTTCCGATGCAGTGTGTAATTCTTCAATTGAAGAGTAATTTGTGTGGAAAAGAGGATGCTAGGAAACTCTCCGCCTTACACATTGGTATAAATTAAAGGTTGTAATGTGCTTCTGCATGTAGAGAATTATTGAACACATTTTCTTAGTAGAACAGTCTGTAGTAACCGTGTCAAATAGGTTATAATTTATATATTATAACTGAGTTACTCAACTCATGTAGCAAGGAGATGGCAGTGCTTTTAACTGCAACCAGCTTCCAGGTTTTGATCACCTGTTTTTGTGCTTTAGGACACGCCGATAATCTTTGGTAGACCCGGATTTTTTTTTCAAGGCCAATGTTATTTACAAGCAGAGTTAGCAAATAGTTCATAAGCCATAATTTGAAGGTAAATTGAAAAAAAAAATCTTGGCTCACGTGAATTCCATTATTAATGTTGTGGTTAATAGGAAGATAACATATATTAATTTATTGAAGGTATTTGGCTATGAATTATAAAATTAATACGTATAAAAATACATGATGTGGGTACTCTTGTCTTCTCTTAATAATAATTGAAATTTAGAATGATTAAATGCCAATAAATCACATATCCGAGGAAAATGAAACTCAGTGAAATTAAATAATTGGTCCAGGTAGCTTTAGAGCAAACATTCAAATCCACGACCTTCTGAAAAGGTAAGCTGGTATCAATCACTGTCTTAACTTGTCTGTCTATTTATTTCATTGTTTCTTTCAATCATTCATTCCAAAATAATTCTAATTTTAAAATACAGTGAAAAAAATGAGACAAATTATCACTTGTCTACAACTTAATGTATCTTGTGAGTTGTGATATATGACATCTTCATTTTTATTGATTTTTACATGTTCTATAATTTCAACTTTGATTTGCTATAAAGTTTCAGGTATTTGAAACTTTGCTATTGATATTGCTTTTATTGTCCACACATTTGTAATTAACTCTTGCTATATGGACTTCGTGAAGAAGAATATATTCTGTAACATCTTGGTCTTTTCGATTTATTGGAGTTTCTTCAACATTTTGTACATGGGTAATCAATATGAATTTATACAGAAACTGAAAAGAGGAGGACTTTCTTATTATTAGTTGGTTTAAAAAATTTAACCCATTTATCTGCATCTTTATTTTCTGTTTTGTTGTTGTTGTTATGAATTGCTCTTTTAAATCAATACACTTCTGTCATTTTCACATCAATAAATTATTGTGTTTCTAACAGTATTTCTAATATTTTTGAGGCTTTTTAAAATAAAAAGTGCCATAAATTTTATAGGTTTTTATTATAAAATATTTTGCTCTACGTAAAATTATTTCAATTTAATGACAATTTTTCTTGTATTAATAATCCTACCACTATATTTAACTTTTGTGAGCTAAAATTTCACAACTGTTATTATAATATGTTGTATAAATTTTTTCATGAGAATGAATTTTGTAATTAGTATCATCTGAATGTATGTTTTAATTCTGTCAGAGAGCCTTTTAAATTAAAATAAAATTTAATCGCAAAGAAAGACATGTTACATATAATTAGTTGCACATTACTGAGTAGTATGAAAAACATAAAAATATATTATTTGCTTCAAACTCATTTAGTTAATCAAGTTTATATTTGTTTTGCGTTTTTCTGCACCTAACAGTATACTCATATAACTTACTTAAAATTATATTCATGTAGTTTTTTTCTTTTCGTTTTATCAACAAGGCAAAATGTACACATTATTCTAGAATATTCTTTTCTTTTTCACTTAACAATCCATCAATGACATTCATCCGTACCAGTACCTATAGTCCATCTCATATTTTTAGTGCCTGTATCATGTTATATAATATGGGTATATTTTATTCACTCAAAAACTAATATATATGTTAAAACTATAAAACATTTTGTACATAAATTCTTATATTATGATGGTTTTAAACTATCAGCTGGAATTCTAAACGATGATATTGATTGATGAAGATATAAATAAAGTTTTATTTATAAACAATACCACCATATTTCTCGTCCTACCCTCGATAGCATATGTAGTTCACAATCCAGTCAATAGTGTGGTACACATTACCATGCCTTCCAGAGTATAAAACAAATGTAGCCTTTTAAAATTTCTCAAATATTATAGTGACTATTATTTTAGTTTGCATTCCTAATTACTAGTTTGGTTGAATTCATATTCATGTTTTAGTGGCCTATTTGCATTCTTTAACACTTTTTCCTTTGAGTTACTCATCATTGTTAAAAATGATTCCTTTTAGCAGAGATATATCTCATGTGTATTGCAAATGTTTCTTCTAATCCATTATGTCTATATATATTTTAAACTTATTTAACTTAATTATTCAATATTTTATTTTCAAACACCTGTGTTTTCTATATTTTTTCTTACTATGGGGTATTTAACTAATCTATGCATACTCTTATAACTATTATGTTTGCTTCTGTCTCTGTCATGTTGTTTAATGACTAGTATTTGTTTCTTTGTACTTTCAATCTTGGCCCTTACTCTCAATAAAATCTTTTTACTTGCAGGTTTCTTCAGAACTGCATGCAAAGTTGGTCATTCTACTTTAATTTCAGTAAAGGGCACAATGTCATTCTTTTGTAAAGAATATTATGCTACGATAATCATTCATGCAAATATTTAAGAACATAAAATTATAACCTGAATATTAGAAATTAAACTGTTTAAACATTTCTCTAATTTTCTGTTGTTAAATCTTTGGATATGGGAGTAATGTATGCCATCATGTCTTTTTTACATAGGAAAATTAGGAATCAGTTTATAGCCATAGTCATATCAAGTATATTCTACTTAGACAAAATATGTTCAAATATATGGTAACTGCAGTTTGAGAAATTGCTAATCCATTTTTTAAACAAAGATTTTAAATAACGTGATCTGCAATAGGAAAAAAACCCCACATCTTCTTGATAGCGCAACTACAAATTTAAAGAATGTTATCTCTTCTTCAGGAAAAGACTCCAGTGATATTCTTCAACAGTTTGAATACACAAAAATTTCACAATGTGTATAATATTGTCAAATGTCAACTTGGAATGTCAATTTATGGGTTTACATAATTTGCTGGAAAAATATTTTGCCTTATATTTGTCTATACGTGATGTTTACTGATCTCAACTCTTTTAACTAAACATTACAATCACAATGTTTTTGTTTTTTATTTTGGTGATTTTTTCACTTATATTTTCACTGTTTATCCAGTAATTACTTATAACATAGCATTATTATGTTTTCTGGGCCCTTGAGTATCTGAGAATTTATTAATTTCAAACAAAGTTCTAACCCTGCTTTGTTTGGAATTTATGGATGATAACATTTTTTTTCTTCAGAACTCTGAAGCTCTAATGTTCATTGTCTTCTGCTCTTCTAAAACAATGTGCTTTGTTTTTTTATTTGTAAATAAATTTTTTTTGTTTCCTGTATTCTTGGACATTTCTTTATTGTTATAGCTTAACATTTCAATTGAAATATAATTTGATGTTGTTCTTTTTATTAAGCTTAAAAGATTTTCTTATATCTTTTACATTTTTGGTCTGAATTATTTATTTATATTAGAAATTATTTCTTGAGTGTTATGCTGTTAGTATCATTGTCTAAGTTTTCACCTTGATTATGGCTACAGAATGACGATAATGACTAAAACAAAAATTGAGCAGTAAATGCCAAAGGTGACATGCAGGGTCTTATTTTTGTATGGAGGAGACTGAGTGAGCAAGAATCATGGATATGATAGTAACATCAAGAAACTTTGGCTCCATTCTACATGACAGTTCTACCTTTGGACTTAAAATTAGGGTAGGCTTCCTTATTGCTCCTCATTGCCACTTCTGGAACATTCTCTTCCTTTCTTCCCTAATAGCTACTAGCTTTCGTCGCATAAGCCACCAACTATTATAGACATCATCTAACTCCTAGAGTCCTTTTCTCCAATTTCTCAAAGAAACTCTAGAATATGTCACTCTCCCCAGAACTTTTCCTTATTTAATTCTTACTGATTTTAATATCCATATAAATACACCTTCTAGTCTCCTGGATTCTTACTTGAACACCTCCACACCAATACTTTTGATTTCCATTCTACTTCAGCAGCCTATCTTCATGAACATATGCTAACTTTTCCATGTGATATGTACTATTTCAGTGTTAAGTATCCACCCCTCCACATTTACCAACTATCTTCTACTAGTCCTTTGACTCCAACAGTCCTTCAACCCTAACGATACCATTGATCTATAAACTTTTCTCTTTTGCTTATTTCATCATATGTTGAGGTCTCTCTCCTCACTCAAACTCAAATCCAACGTCATAATTATACTAATTATTTTGAATGTAACCTCATAGACCTTACTGTATTTTTGCCCTTTATATTTGCTTGGTAAAATACCAACCAACCCTGGTTAAATACTAATGAAGCTTAACATACCTGGAGAAAAATTGATAGCCTTATGGACTGATCTCATTTATAATCCTATTTTCCTTAGTGTGTCTTTACCTATCCAGTTATCCTGTATTTCCCTGGCCCATTCAGTCTTTCACTTCTTAAAATTCTGTATTATTATTCTCTTTTCTCTTCAAATTTTCAATGCCATTTCACTCTCACTTGCAAGTTGTGCTTATTATTTTACTGAGAAAATTAAGAAATAAGATATCCACAAGCTTCCCTCACCTCATTCATCTATCCTGTGTTACATCTGAAATATGTTTCCTGCCTCTGTTCTCCCCATATACCAGAAATATTGTCTATGCACCCATAAGAGCAAACCTACTATATTTGCCCTAGTTGATACTTTTAATATCTGTTCAAATATAGCATGTTTTTCCTTCTAGCGTAATGAACTTCTCCTTTCTCTGTTAAAGCATTCCTACTTGCATATTCATCAAATGTTAGTATTTCTCCCAATGTACAAGCAAGAATAAGACTTCTCTCAATGCATATTCTCTCCAGTCACAACTTGTTTCTCCACTTTCATGTATAGCAAAACTCCTCAAAATACATGTCTTTCTTCAACATGGCAAGCAGAATGATGCTTTTAAAATGCAAATTATGCCAAGTTACCCTTCCAATGTTTTTGTTTGTTTGTTTTTTAATTATAAGGGCTAAACCCCTTATAATGCCCTAAAAGTCTTACAAGGACCTAAGAGTTCTACAGTCTGTGTCTCTGATTGCCATCGTAACCTCACATCCTATCACTTTCCTCCTTTGCAGTTCAATGCAACATACTGGCCTTATGCTGTTTCTCACCTGTGTGTGGCTCTCCAAGGCCCCACTCATCTGCAAGGCTCAACTCTCATTTTCCTTAGATAGTTGTCAAATGTCATCTTCTACGAAAGTTCTTCCTCTACCCAATGTACCTAAAATTGCAATCTCTATAGGACTTTCTATTCCCTTTGATTAATTTACTTTTCTTCATAAGACTTAGCACCTTCTAATATCTAATATCTTACATAAAATGTTGTCTTAGTCAGGGTGCTCTAGAGGGACAGCATTCACAGGATATATGAGCATATGAAGGGGAGTTTATTAAGAAGTATTGACTCACATGATCTCAAGTGGAAGTCTCACAATAAGCTGTCTGCAAGCTGAGGAGAAAGAAAGCCGGTCCAAGCCCCAAAACCTCAAAAGTAGGGAAGCCAACAGTGCAGCCTTCAATCTGTGGTCAGGCTAAGGCCTGAGAGCCCCTGGCAAACCACTGGTGAAAGTCCAAAAGTCCAAAAGCTGAAGAACTTGGAGCAAAATGACCAAGAGCAGGAAGCATCCAGCACAGGAGAAAGATGAAAGCCAGAAGCCTCAGCAAATCTGCTCTTTCCAGCTTCTTCTACCTGCTTTACTGTAGCCACACTGACAGCTGATCAGATGATGCCCATTCAGATTGAGGGTGGATCTGCCGTTCCCAGTCTGCTGACTCAAATGTTCATCTCCTTTGGCAACACCCTCACAGACACGCCCAGGAACAATACTTGGCATCTTTCTATCCAATCAAGATGACACTCAATATTAACTATCACAAATGTACTAAATTTATTTTTTGCCTTCTTTCCAAAGAGTGTAAAAACTTCAAGAAGCAAAGGTTTTGTTTTGTTTGTTGTTATAATTTCAACATGAGGTATATTCTGCTCCGTATTATGTGCTCAATATATATTTATTAAATGAATGGATAAATGAATGGGTAAAAGAATATAAATAATCTGCCAGATATAGGCCCTCTGTTTCTCTATCAATTATGTTGCTTATATCTTTGCAAAGAATGGCTACCAGAACAATGCACACACCCTGGGGCTTCCTAGTATTGTGAGCGAAGTCCATTTGCTACAGGTATGAAGTTACAAGAATCTAAATAGATGACAGAAGTTCACATTTCAGCACGCCTGTCAGTTGCTGCAGGAAACACAGCCCTAGGGAGAGAACTAGGGGCAGACATGCCCTGGATTTTTTTGTGCTGGAGCCCTCTAATCACCCACTAGTGGCTTCCACTGGCAAACCCTGAATAGAAAAAAGTTGACACAAGAGCCTGAGAGGCACAGGTAGCAGGAATTTCTCATATCTCCCTTGTTTGGCTATCTAGTGAAAGATCTTTTGCCATAGACCTTGCATTAGACGGCCAAATAGGGGAAGTGTGAGAAAAAGATCTGAGGACAAAATTGTTCATGGCCGGAACACCATTGTTCAAAGATAGTTTAGAAAGGACTGTCAAAAGACAGCTAAACACTTATTCTCAAGTCACTGCCTTGCCAGAAAATCCATAGTGGACTTTACACTTTTCGTCTTAGACAAAGTATAATTAATACGAGTTAGATTACCTGCAGAATAGAGGACTGAAATACCTATTTTAAAGTAGAAGAAATGCCTTCTAATAAGGACCAGATGCTTAGCTTGAACTCTGAATGACATTCGTGACAAAAGTTGCATTATCCCACACTAGTTTTAAGTAGCCCACTTGGGCCTGGAAGCAGTTTATCTTTGAAAGAACACACAGTATTTCAAAGTCAAATGAACCCTGGAGTATTTTATTTTATTTTATTTATTTTATTTTTTAAACAGGTTGTTGCTTCATTATCAGCAAACGCAACTTGAATGGAATGGAATGGAATGGAATGGAATGGAATGGAATGGAAGGAATGAACAA